>NW_017306447.1:1285612-1325304 GCF_000935625.1 Nanorana parkeri | reverse complement strand
CAATAGTGTTTTCCTTTTATTTTATCCAACCTCTAAATTATTGCATTTATTATTTAAAAGACCATTATAAAGGAAAATAAGTGGTGGAAAATAAGCACCAATCAGTTTTTCCGCATCACTGGAGGCATAGGAGGGGTTGTGTCCTATGCTTATATACTTTGCACTATAAGAGGTCCCTCTTTCTAATCTGAGAAAGTTGGGAGGCGTGCATGCAGGTAAGTGAAATCCAACATCATCCAACCTCTTCCTCCTTTCATAGGCAGTTACGACGGATTGCGTGCTGGAAGTCCAGTAGTGGCACACTCGGCAAAGATGGGTGATGCGTCATTCTTCTCCAACTACAGAAGTGAAAGAGGTGTGATGGTCACATGAAAACATTAAACAATAGAAAATAAGGGGAGTAGGGAGATGCAAAGAAACTGCATGTACTTATCTGGTACCATTCTGGAGTTGGGCTTTATGGATTCAATACAAGAAACTAAAGCTGGCCATATACGGGGAGTTCTACACTGGGCCAAATGAGAAAAAACTCCCAACGTATGGCCGGCTTTACTACTGTACACTAAAACACTAAACTCAGGAGCTAAACCTAAAACATACATTAAAAAAAATGTATTTTACATGTGTATCACTCGGCTGTAGATCCTCAAATCATCTCTGAATTGGTGCTGACACTGTCCTTCCTTCTGGAGGGTGGCTACTTTTGTTCCTCATGTGTGTGTTGTAAAGTATCTACTCCAAGCTTACTCCTGTGATGGACTACAACCTTAATACAAATCAATAAACTGAGATTGTGGTCCATCACAGGAGTAAGCTTGGAGTGGATACTTTACAACACACACAGGGACCATGAGGAACAAAAGTAGCCACCCTCCAGAAAGAAGGACAGTGTCAGCACCAATGCAGAGATGATTTCAAGAACTACAGTTGAGTGATACAAACATAATCTACATTTTTGTTAATAGTTAAGTTACTTGAATGCATTTTTAAGATTTAACTCCTGAGTTTAGTGTCACTTTAACTCTGTTGGCGAGAAAGGGGGGAATGATTCCCTCATCCACACCAACAACGTAGATGTGGGAGTCTGCCCCCGCCACTGTAATGAATACTTTATGAAAACTTTATGAATACTTTATGAAAACAGCGGGTTAGAATACTCAAACAATGACTGCAGCTGACAGTGCCACCCACTATTCGAATTTTGACCAGTGTATGGCCAGCTTTATACAGAAAGAAAAAGGTAGGCTGCCATTGCTGACCCTTCTTTCTGAAAATGCTAGTTGTCTGGCTGTGTTGCTTTCAATACTTTCTGAATTACTGACCTGGTAAATGTCTGCAGCCAGTTAATTCAGTGTAAAGTCAGAGCGCAACTTGACTGATTTTCATGGGGAGAGGTCAGGAATGGTGGCCAGGGTATTTCACATAGTGACCTAATATGAGAAAACATGGAAGCTTCCATTGCTTACCTCTCCTTCTTAAAATTCCCCTTTCCAGACTGTCATGCCCTTCCTGTTGCTTCAATACTTTGTGTCATTGACTGGAGCAAATATACACATAAGGACCTCTGACATTTCTTGGAATTTTCTGATCTGCATACTTGTTCCCGGGTGGGGATTCAGAAAGCAATAAAGCCAGAGGGTCAGTATACTATCCAAGCAACCAGGGATTTCACCAGGAGGTCAACAATGGCAGCATCCATACTTCTGACATGACAAGTTCACTTTAAAGTATATTCATTCAGTGCCTCCTTCAGCTTTGCTTCCTCAGGGGCCATTCACACCACAACACCCTATGTTGCAATGCATGAAACTGAAACTTTTTTTGTTCTTTGAGGCACACTGCAGTACATTGCATTAATCAGCCCATTTAAAATGAATAGGCTGCAAATCAACCCAACACGGAAAAAAATAGGGCTTGCTGTATTCTTTTGCATTGCAGCATACTGCGATGCATATTATGCATTGTGGCACACTGTGGTGGATTGGGAAGGTGCATTCAGGTGCACAACACACCAACACATGTGCGGTAAGTTACTGGTGTTGTGGTAATATGATTAACACATGTTACACATAGGCCTGGTGTGAACAGGCCCTGCCCTTAGTGGTTACAATGATTCCTTTGTACAAACAGTGAAGTTCTGGGCATTGAGGGCTACAGTTTACTACATCTTCCAGATTTGTAGGCTGGGACGAGGACAGCAAGGTTGGTTAAGACACATTTGTCCTTAATGATTACACAGAATGTTGTCTTCACTGGCTGCTGTTAAGGCAATTTGAATTCTGATTGGTTGGTAATGATTATTGTACTTTGCTCTTTGCCTCATCAAATCAGATTGTTTCTGTATTGCCCATGGCAGTTAAAGTGTTTGTAAACCCTAACTTCGGACCCCTTCGGACCCCTTTGGTTCAGTAGAACCGAAGGGGTGCTGTACGGGCTATTCACTATAGCCCGTACAGCTCCCGAACGTGGCCGAGCGGCTTAGTCGAGCTGAACGCATGTGCATCGGCTCGGCTGAGCCGTGCTGAAAGCCGAAGCTGGCCGAGGGAGAGTTAGCTGTTTGGCCGATCTCCAAACAGCTAACTCTCCCTGGCGCCCCGGGAGTCTCCTGCTCCCAGCCGCCAAGGAGAGAAACACTGCTGTTTCTTTTTTTTCTTTATTCTGACACGGAGCGATGTCAGAATAGAAAAAAAAAAAAAATTCCCATTAAAATACATTGCTACATTACTATTGGCTATTTCAATTTGCAATAGCCAATAGTAAACTAGCTGCAGTAACCATTGCTGCAGTTTTCCATCAGGTCCATCAGCAGAGGGCGGATACAATGCTAGTTTACTATTGGCTATTGCAAATTGAAATAGCCAATAGTAATGTAGCAATGTATTTCACTGCTAGCTCCGCACAATCGTTTGCTTTTTACTTTTTTAAAACTATTTTTCTGTTCTGCTCGGTCCCTCTGAGGGACCGAGCAGAACAGCCGAGCCGAATGCCGCTATTCACTCACTGCTGTTCGGCATCTATAAGAATAGGCCGAACAGCAGTGAGTAGCCTGCCGGATGTTCGGCTCAGACGATCCAGATGTTGGATCGGCTGAGTCATGTGAAGCAAGCCGATGTACGGCTGAAATCAGCCGTACCAGCCTGAAGTGAATAGCCGAACAGTGTTCGGCTCACTTCACTTCAGGTCGGTCATTCACTCGGCTGCCTACGGCAACTTAGTGAATAGACCCCTAAGTGTGTTCCCAAACCAAATCCAGCAATCTAAACAAAAATGGCAACCGCACAAATCAATTTATAACTAGCTGGGGACACACTTGGGGTCTTCAGCTGACATTGTGATGTGCTGGGTTTCTGGTGTGTCCCTGTGCCTTTAAGGAGGAATGGGCCACCTCCTGGTAAATCTGCACCCAATTTATCCTTTGCTATATATATATATATATATGCTCCAAGATGGAGGCTCTCATAGATCAGAGTTAGGAGCGTACTACACAGAGGGGCCTTGATGAGGCAGTGAGTTTTCTGCATATTTTTAAATGATGTGTAATTAAAACCTAAAATCTATCTCAATAAAAATGTAATACATTGCAGCTTACTAGTTCTTAGATATAGCGGCTGCATTCATTTCCATTTTTTCAGGCTTTGTGTCCTTTACTTTCACCTAGTGATCCAGCCAGTAACACATTTCCTGTCCTAGGGTGACAATGTTTACTTATTTTACTGTACTTAAGGAGGAGCAATGTTGTCACCCTAGGACAGGTAGTGTTTTAGGACTACAGAATATCCCCTCTTCTCCATGATATAGTGAGAGGATTCCACATATTTTGCAAACGTGCAACAAAAACCTCTATTTTTATTAAAAATTGTGTGTGTAATTTTTTTTTATACTGCTAGCTGGTAAGTGTACTGGGAATTTTTTGTTCTGTACGTGTACTTTGTTATATGAACCATTTGTGCTATTGTATGTATTTAGCATGTTTAGAGAAAGTAGAATAACACTTTCTTGGTTCAAATTCATGAGGGAAAATATTAACTGACAGTTGTAAGGATTTGTAGGTTGTGCCATGAATGTTAAATATTTTATTGTTCGTGTTTGAGAACCCTATAAATATCTTTCACTATAAATACTGTGGTGAAACCTCAACAGCCTGCAGAACAATCAACAGCCACCTTCTAGTCAGCCAGATATTAAGCAAACATTTGGATGTTCCATAAGTGTCCATAACCTAATAGGTGATTTATATAGAACTCATAAAACTAAATTCATTAATGGCTCAGTGCAAGCATCAAGATATTCCAATTGCACAGCTTGGATAGTGAAGAGTTTAATGAGATAACAAACAGCACCAGCTCCTATTAAATTATTAAACTAAATGTCTTACTTCCTTCTCTTGGGATTGTCGCAAGGCAAAGGCCAATAGGACGGTAGCCGGATGAGGAGCTGGCCAATGGCGTTCTTCTGATGTGACTGCATGATGTGACAAGATCTGACAGTGTAAACAGAGTCAAGGTTAGAGCTCGGGCTTCAATCCACCCATAAATCTTTATTGCCCTTGCCTGGCCATAAACTGAACTTTCCATAAACTATACTTTTATGACAGGATGCTAATGATTAATCTTTAAGCTCCCAGTACTGCCATGGGTTCCCAGAGTCACCCAGTGCATTCAGGCATTTCCCATCGCATACATAGAAAGGAGGAACTGTTGCACCTTCCTCCTTTCGTAACCTGCTGAGAAATGCAGTGTTTTCTAATTAAACATTGTGGGAGATAGTTGAATTCACAAGCCCGTTGGCGCCTGTCAGACGTTCGTTAACTAGCTTCGGGCTCCACCTCACTGTTATAATTTATTTTATATACGGAAGCATTGCTACCTGCTGATAAATGAACTAACACAAGGTCTTTTTATACACATAGGTTTCATTGTTCTCCGTTTTTAAATAATTTTCATCAGATTCTTTTTACAAATTAAGAAAGTTTGACCTGGAAAGTTGTGATGCAGATGTGCCATGCAAATAATGATGAAAAGAAGATTAGTAGATAAAATTGTTTTAAAAAACAGAGTATTTACCATTTCTCACAATAAAAAGGTGAACTACTGATTTTGACCAACATAGGCCACTAAATGTAATGTGTGTGATTTACAAAAAATGTAATGTGTGTGAATCATTAGAGTTGGATTTGGGTCCTAAAGTTAAACTTTAGCAAACAGCTGCAGTTGAAATACATGTATGGATACTATTTTATGATTTTTAAGCCTGTAAAGGTCATCTTGTAATCCAGCTATCCCTGAAAAACGGCACCGTCAGATCCTTCACCTCCACCTGCATAGCTGGGTTATTAACATACTCTCAGTCTGCTGTTTGGACAATGAAGGAGGAACTGGAGACTGATGAGGTCATCCCTGTGCTCATTGTGCTCCCTCTCTCTGTCACCATGCTTGCTGCCAGTTTATGAACACTGCAAGAAATCATGGTTTGCTACTAGGGAGGCACCTAAATTTCAGGGCAGAGATATCTGTCAGCTGTCACAGGTGGCCGAGTCGGAGGTGAGGGAGAGGAGTCAGCTGTCAAATGAAACCAATCTCTCCTCCCCGCACTGCCGTCTCAGCATCCTGTGACAGCGGATGCAGGATGGAGAGCGGTACAAGCAGTCAGCGATCAGTGATCGCTGACTGTTTATAAATGACTGGGCATAGTATGAGTTACTATGTACTAGTTATAAATGAATAGGAAGTGATCTACATCACTTCCTGTTCATTCATGATTGTGTACATAGTAAGTCATACTATCCCCACTAGTTATGAATAAACAGCAGCACTTAGTATAGAGGCTTGCTGTTCATTTATAACAGGGGATGCAGAAAAAGAGATTCAGGACTCTGTGTCCTGAATCTCTTTTTCTGTTGTCGAAGGGAAATATCAGGGGTCTGTTAGATCCCTGATATTTCACCGAAGCCCCCAGTATTAAAGGTAAAACAAAAATTAAAACAAATAAAGTTTAGATAAAAATAAATAAAAATAAAATATTTTTTTTTAAATCTAAAAAGTTTAGAAAAAAAATTATTTTCTGTTTCGGTTTCGGCCTGACATTTTCAGTCTCAAAACTTCATTTCGGTGTACCTCTACTTGCTACCAATGTTGGACCCCCCTCTCACAGTCTGACTGATGCTATGCAAGGGATAGTTGGAGTCTGATATAAAGAGATATTATGAAAGCCAGCTGATTTTGAAAAAGTGTGAGGGACAGAAGCAAAGTGAAGCACAGTGGCGTAGTGGTTAGTGCTTCTGCCTACTGGGGGTCCCTGGTTTGAATTCAGGCCAGGTGAATACACACAAGGAGTTTGCATGTTCTCACTGTGCTTGCCTTGGTTTCTTTCAGGTACTCCGGTTTCCTCCCACACTCTAAAGACATACTGGTAGATTAATTTGCTTCTGTCTAAATGGGTCATCGTATGTGTGATAAGGAACTTTGATTGTAAGCTCCTTGAGGGTAGGGACTGATGTGAATGTACACCATGTAAAGTGCTACGCATATTGACGGCGCTATATGAATACCTATATTAAATAAGTGAAGAATTTTAAAAGGAGGTAATTGATTCCTGGGGGTTCCCTTAACCTCCTGTTTGCTTGTCTACGGTTCTGCCTAATTTGCAGTGTAATTGTATTTTCCATAAGGTTGCTTCACTGGACTTTGTATACTATGTTTTCCCCTAGACTCTGAATGTTATGATATGTGCACTGTAAACTTTAATGAAAATCTATAAAAACCCCAGCCAACTTTATGTTTAATTTTAGATAGAGTGTGAAGGGTAAGAACCTCCTCTTACTTCCTGTCCTGGTCACGACATGCTACACCATGACACACATCATGTTTGGGGAACGTGGTCAGCACACAATTTTTTTTGTGATACATTTTGGTGCAAAAAAGACCCACATTGTGTTGCTAAGTGTGTCATGCCACTTTTGTCTCTTCAAAAATGATTTTCTGTGTGGCAGTGTCATAAATTGTGCACTGTCAGTTATATTCTACATGTAGCATTAAGCTGCACTTTACACAGAATAACACAACAGTAGGGGTCTTGGTGCTTTAAATGGTGGTGGCTATCAAAACTGTGAAGCCTTACATTTCCACAACAGAGGATAAATAATAATGGATTCCGGAAAAATGTAGTACTAGGGCCATGGTGGTTCAACAGCTTCATTTAGGCTAGTAATTATTATTTTGCCTTTTGGAAACCTGAGGGCTAGTTCACACCAAGCGCGGAGCAGATGCAGAGCAGAGCAGTTGCAGAACAGATCAAAACTGCGTGCAATGTATTCCAATGGTATTTTGGGCTCTAGTTCACACCACAGTGTTCAGTTCCAGAGCATGTAAAAAAAACTGCAGCAAGCCCTATCCCTATTTTTCCTGCTCTGGAATGCATGCAAATGCATCAGAAACGCATTCAACCGCCCTAGAACGAACTGAAAGCCAATTTTAGGCTAAAAAAATGCTGCAACAAAGGAGGCAAAACACACTGCACTGCATGTGCAGAGACTCATGCAGATCTGGTTGGCATTTGGTGTGAACAAGCCCTAAGCTGTTCCATTACCTTATAATTGATATGGGTTAGTAAGGTTAGTCTAAGTGACATAGTAACATATTTTTTTTTTATAAACTCTTTATTTAAACATATCAGGCAGAGTTGTACACACAAACAAAGGTATTTTCAAAACGGAAGGTCCAAAGATCAAAAAGCCCCGGGTTCACATCCGAAAATATAATCTCTTACAGATACAGTATGTTCTCTGTAGCATAATAAAGTACACAGGGAATAATCAGCAGCTAGTAACATATCATAACTTTCCTGAATCTGTACTGTAGTTTTGACTGATGTAGAGCGTTGTGATCATCCTACCAGGGCCCCCAGCAGTACAGTCATATTGTTTTAGGACCCTTGATAAGATCTTTCCTAACCCACAGTACAAATGTGACTTAAAGGAGAACTATGGGGTTTGGGCTTTTCCCCATAGTCCTCCTTAGGGTAACGTGAGGACACAAACTAGCGTCCTCCCGTCACCCTAAGCTCAGTATACTGCGAGCTGTAGCTCGCGGTATACTGAGACGCCGCAGCTGAAGCGGATCCCGACAATTATGTCTGGATCCGCCTAGCTGTGTGAGTGACAGCTGGCTCTGCCTATCTAGAGGCAGAGCCAGCTGTACCCATGGCAAAGAGCCGTGACAGGATCGAGAAGTGAGCGAATGTCGGTATGTGTTCGCTCACTTCCCGATCTACTGAGCCGACCTGTGACAGTTTCATTGTCACAGGTCGGCTAGAACTGTGAGGATGAGTGAAAAGCACTCACCTCATAGTTCTCCTTTAAGCTTGTTTTTTCTTCTGCTGATGGAGTGTCCAGCAGAGGGCAGGAAACACTGAAATGCTGCAAACTTGCTTACAATCATGGAAACTGGAGAATCCTCATTCTAGTTAGCTAGAAAGTTAGACAACAACTGTTCCTGGACAGTTTCTTATTGAAGACACTTATTAATAATGTTTTTTTCAGAACTTAAAACTAAGCGTCAGGCAGATATTAAAAAACACCAAATTTATGCAGCTATGTATTCATAAATAAATCATTATTGCAGAAGGTATACTCTTTTTTTGGAAACTTACATTGATACAGCTTATTTTGCTGTAAGTATCCTACTTTGTTTTGCCCAATCCTCCTTTATTTGTGTCTCACTTGCTCCCCTCCGAGACACTGCAGTTCATAGTGGAAGGGTTTCAGCAACAGAGGCGGTGCTGTCAATCCAGAAAGAAGTGGGCAGAATTTGGTGTCCCCATGTACTGTTTGACATTGTGTATCAGCAGATAGAAGGCTGATAGTAATATTTGGTTTCAACTATTTGGTTTAGAAACACATTGTCAAAGTCTCCCTGGAAATGATTTTAGAATGTTGGAAAACATGGAGTCCAGTTCTTAGATGAGGGGGAGCTGATTCAGTTGCATCAAGGTGGAGGAAGGGGTCCACTCTGGGGTGATGAACTGTGGTAAACATATGGTGCCTAAAATACAATTTGGTTGGAATGACATCTGCAAAAACAAAAAACAATGAAAAGTAGACATCTGCTGATTTCTATGGGCAACAAGTACTGTTCCCCCTTTAACCACTTGCTGACCGGGGTGTCTGAGAAACTCCCCTATGTGATAGCAAAGATATGTGATAGGTCCTCTTTATGGAGACATCAGGGGTCTCCAAGACTCCTAATGTCACCTAGGGACCCCCAAAGAAGCTGATGAAGCAGAGATCTGTTTCACCAGCTTCTCCCCAGCTACATAAGCTGGAGAGTGACAGAAGAATGCGGAAGTGATGTAATATACATCACTTCCGCATTCTGACACTGGTGAGGGGACCGGAGGGGGATTGTATACTGATCTCCATCTGATCCCCTGTCACAGAGCCCCCATGCTGGTCCCTGGCTCGCACCAGGCACAGCGGAGCTCGGGACTAGCGGGAGGGGGGGCACAGACTGAAGGGGGGCGCACGTTATAAAAGCGATCCGCCGGCTCTATAGCCAGTGGATCACTTGTATGTAAACAGGCATCGCTGCCTGTTTTTAAATAAGGCAGTTTCCCACGCGCACGTGCAGGGGTTGCAGGCCGTCTTTTGTCACCCTGTTACATCCAGGAAGCTCCCGGCTAGCCGTTTTTATACAACAGCCAGCCGGGAGGCGGATACAAGAGATTTGAAAAAGGCCATTTATGTAAAAATGGAGAAGCCAAGCTTGAATAGAGGTGGTGGTGGGGGGTGAGACATCTATTGTCTGCCACATACAATGGTGTTTTAACACCTCTCCCTGGGCAGGTTAATAACAAACCCCAACTCCAATTATGCAAGTGCAATGAACACCTGGTTGCGACTAACAGATTGTGTGGATTGGAGCAACATTCACCATATTTATTCCAAGATAATTTTTTAAGTCATTCTGAATTGAGAAAGCTGGTTGGATGACCAGTGAAACGTCTGCAAGAAAAATACAGCAAGTCCAGTTGCCTTGACTTATTTTTTACAGATATACCAAAGTATTTGCCAATTTGGTTTTCAAATACTCGAAACTTGCTTCGATCCCCGGAAAATTTCTCTGGTGCCGGCACACGAGGTTCGGGAGCTGGTGCCACGGCGGCTGCGGCCAGTGGTACTGGAGCTGCCTCGGCTGGGGCAACCTGTGGTGGGGTTGGTGCTGCCGAAGGCGGTGTGCCCTGAGCCATGGATTCCAGCCGGCCCTCTAGCTGAAAGTAGCCGTCCTGAAGTCCCTGTACCGTCTGGGTAAGAGAGGCCATTTGCTGGTGGAGTTCCTCCATGGAGGCCTCCCTTCGGGCCCACTAATGGGCTGAGTGATTCTGTTAGGTACGAGGTGTGGGAGCGATATGATGAGGAGGACCGCCCTTGCAACCCCGTCTGATGAACATTGGGGTGGAGACAGTGTGCTCAGGCAGGGGGTGCACGGGTGCCGGATCACGGGTTCCAGGTGTCTGCAGCAGATGATAGTGGAGCAGAGTAGGCAGCCGTGCAGAGGTAGTGGAGACAAGCCGGGTCAATATTGGGCGGGCAGCGAAGTACCAGACAGGATCCAGAGAATGGTCAAGGGACAAGCCGGGTCGGTATCAGGCGGACAGCGCAGTACAGAGGGATAATCCAAGGGGAACGTCAACAAGGAAGCCAGGTATTTGGGTAATCAGGAGTACACAGGAGCAGATCACAGATGACTGGTGCTGACTAGCAATCACTCAGCAATGAATCCCAGTCCTGTGGCGCTTTAAATAGGCTGACACATCGTACCGCGCATGCGCCGACGTGATGACGTCATCCGCGCATGCGCAGTAACCTAGCGTCACAACGTGCGGGGCGGTCCCCGCCGGGTCACAGGGCACCCGCGACTGCGCCTGCGCGGCCTAGCAGCGCTGCCGGAACGCCCCCTCTGTGCATGTCGCCGCACAGTGGCCTGGATTGGGACACGGCAACTCCCGCGGGACGGCTCTCGACAAGGCTGACGAGCCACCCGGACCGGACCCTGACCTGCCCGGGCCGGGACCCGACAATACCAATCAGCAAACCTGAACGGGTTCATTAGTTGAGCTATCTCGGTTCTGTCAAAAGTTTTACTAATAATAGCTTGTTATCTACAAAAGCATCTCTCCTGTTTAATTCTCTGTTTTTAAACCAAATCCATTACCAGTGGCACTCCAGGATCGCATGACACAACATCTAGCAGTAATTAAACATATATGAAGCCAATCCTTTCCTGCCCCATGACTCCTTTAAACAGTTTTAATTATTACCCCTGCAGTGGAATTGTCTAGCTTGTTCGCTTGGCCAACAAGTCACAAATGTATTTCTAAATAGCATTGCAAACAACATACCTAATGCTTTTGCTTTATATTTGATGTTTTAATATAGGCTAAAGATGGATGTGCTAAGTCACAGCTAGAAACCTACTATCAATATTTAACTGTCATGCTGATGTACAGATGATAGTATATTAAATAGTCCCATGAGTCACCGTCTCTTCCCAGGGAGAAAAGCAATTATCACCAAGAGGACATTTATAATGTATGATGCCTTGTCAAATGCTCCCTGAACTGTTGACTTGCAGCAGTCTATTCATCAGTATTTTCTTTCTAGATAATTTCCCATATTCCCATTACTGTTTAGTAGAAGTTGCTTTATTTTGTTTGTGACATCTAATGTAAAATATATAGTACTGTGTTATACATGTGAGAATGTTTTAATTTGTTCTGAAAGCACACAAGGGTCAGACAACTCTAAGCTGATATTCTAGCTATTGATGGACTCGGAGGCTGTGGTACTGACTAGATCTTGTATCAGTCAGGAATTATGCCCTATACATCAGTGTTCTTCAACCTTTTTTTCCAGTTACAGTACACTATAAACATATACAAACTCTCAAGGCACCCCAATCTAAAATGTAATGGATTTTAATGGGGTGCCCCATGCAAAAACACAAAATAGTGGGGTTCCCCATCAGATCGAAGTCCGCCTTCAAATCTGAAAGCCCCCCCTCACCATTCGAACCTACTTCTCTACTTCTTTCACATCAGAGCCCCCCTTTACTTCAGAACCCCCTTTCATATCAGAGTCCTACCATCACAAAATTTCAAGACACCCCTGGGAAAGCCAGAAGGCGCCTCAGGGTGTCAAGGCACCGTGGTTGAGAAAGGCTGCTTTAATCATAGACTACTCCTCAGCTGTGGCAACATGGGCTTCACTCATCACTCTCTGAAATGTAAAAGCTGAACTTTTTGCAGATATTATATTTGATATAACTAAAAAAAAAGTAAGCCAGCTATGTTCTTCTGAAAAGGTCATTGAATGTATCTTTAAATACCTGACTGACTGTGTCTCGGAGTTAGCCTCCTGTGAAGTTCTGGAAGAGAGTAAGACTGGAAGAGAGAAAGGATCAGCACTCTGAGCCATTCAGGACAGTACACCTCTTTATGGGAGAAGTGAGTTCAGAGCCAACCATATGCGTGTCCCAATGCCCTTCCATTGCTTAGTAACAGGCTGGGTGTGGTCATGGATCCACCATTAGTTAGTTGGATTTTTTAAACTGTATTGTAGTGTAAAAAAAAAAAAAAAGCTATTACACAAGACTGGACTCTTTATGTACCCATAGACACATCTTGGTTTAGGTAAAAAAAAAAAACTGTTAATACTCGTACTACATACTAGTAAAGTTATTTATTCAATTGCCTATGACATATGACCTCTTATCATTTTTAACCTTAGGCACTACAGTATCTGGTTACACCTCTGCTGAAAAACACTGCAAGATAAAAGGTGCATTATTGATTTTTATGGAAGGCTCTGTTGTTATCGTTTTGTGACCATTCTTTTATAGGTATTATAGGAATGTCTTATATATCATGAATAATTAGGAGATGCTAGTAAAGTGTTGAGATTGAACTTGTGATATCTAATTATTTCTGTTTTACTAATCACTGCTCTGTAGATCTAGAAGAAGGCACACGAGGAGTAGCCACTGGAGCTGGGAAGGGATTCTAACCTGGACTGGGAGAGGGGTGTCAATCACTGGAGATGTTACACCAAAGGCACCCCTATCCTCCCTATCCAACCTCAGAAGCTCATCCATCACTTCCCTCCCCATATTGTGCCAAGCCTTGGGACACTGGCTGTAGGGGTGGCCAAAGTGTAAGCGCAGGTTGCACCTGTTCTGGGTGCTGTCAAACCCATTGCACTCCTGACCGGATACAACCCAAAACATCAGATGGGTGCTCTAATGACTGCGGGTGCCACTGCAAATCAAGTATAAATCCCAAAATAGTCACCAGCACACCAAAGCATATTCTGTCAATTTGTCTTTGTTGACAAAAGAAAGGTATGTCACAATTAGAGGTGCAGCAAAATGAAAATTTCAAAACCTAGAGACACACAGAGTCCTAAATCTCTTTTTCTGCATCCCCTGTTATAAATGAACAGGAATCCTCTATGAGTGTTCCTGTTCATTCATAACATGAAGACAGAGTATGTTCACTATAACCACAATCATGAACGAACAGGAGGTGATGTAGATCACTTCACATTCATTCATATTGAGGATATAGTAAACATACTAAGTCATCAATTATCTACAAACACTCAGCGATCACTGATCACTGAATGTTTGTACCGCTCTCCATCCTGACACGCTGTCACAGGAGGCTGGATCAGGAGAAGAGCTTAGCCTCCTGTGACAGCGCTGGCTGTCTCCACCCACACTATTCTCCTCTGACCTGTCACAGGAGGCTGGATGGTGCGTGGAAGAGAGACGCCGGCCACTCATCGTGTTCCCCTCCCGCAGCGCTCGGCCACCTGTGATAGTTTCTCTCCTCCCTGCTTGGACACAGAGCAGCGCCCAGCGGGGAGGAGAGAAAGAACAGATGCACCGCTGTATCGACAGGAAATGGCACTTTCGGCATTATGCCAAAAGTGCCATTTGCAGCCGATATATGGGTGTATCCCTAGTCACAATGTTAATCAAGAGGAGCTATACTGTCCCTATACTCCACACTGTTGACAGCTTTAGCTAACCAAGGTAAAAAATGAGGCGGGCAGGTGGCGGATAACATTCCCATCCCTGGCCAACCTAACTGTGACAGACCAACCCCCAGTCCAGATGTTGTGCTTATCCAGGATTTTAATTGGTTATGTCAACATCTCCCTTTACAATGTAATAAGGCAAACTTATATCAGGAGATTTCATTAAATGAGTTAGATTTGCGCCATAGATGCTGAAGATCACAGCTCGGTCTTTTGAGGCATCTGTTGCTGATTGCCAGGGTTGCAGTGGTCAGGGCTCAATAAAGAAAAAAAAAAGAGTATTTTTCATTCAAGCAAATTTCACTACACAACTTGAGAGCGAAATTGAGAGTTTCCGCTTAAGCAGTAATGTTGCTGCCAAATCAGTTTTGTCGGTATAACTCTGCTCATCTTTAACCATTATAGAGACAGATCACTTGCATGTAAATCACAATGAAATACAGCATACAACCACTGGGCAAAGGTGTATGTATGTAGTGCAAAGAGTATAGCAGTTGTATAAACTGAAGGTCCAGGACCTCAGCTTTGAGAAAATATTTTTCTATTTATTTTCTCTTATAGGGGCACTAAACTCAGGAGTTAAATCTTAAAAATGCATTCAAATACCTTAACTATTAACAAAAATGTATCTTATTTGTGTATCAATCGGCTGCAGATCCTCAAATCATCTCTGAATTCATTCTGACACTGTCCTTCCTTCTGGAGGGTGGCTACTTTTGTTCCCCATGGTTGCTGGGTGTGCTGTAAAGTAGTTACCACTCCAAGCTCCCTCCTGTAATGGACTACAATCTCAAATGTAGCCACCCTGTCATAGGCAGGAGTGTATATTTAAATTTAGTTGCTGTCAGACTGTGGTCAGTTTGATCCTGATTTAATAGTCTGTGCTCATTTGGTTCCAGAACAACCAATAATGGTGTTTATGAATATCTATGTGTCCCTAGCCAATCACTAGGAGGTTGATAGCCAGGGGTGCATGCTGGGAGAGGACATAAATTCAGGGCGTACCGTGTGAGGTTCTCTTCCTCCCACGGGATACTGCCTGGGGGAAGGCTGCTGCTAATTGTCTGACCTGTCCAGCCCTTATGCCCAGGAAGGGAAGCCATGTGCTCACACTGAGACCTGAATCTGGGGCCCAGTAAGTGAAACTAAGGATGGAAATGAGAGAGAGAAACTTCACCAGGTGTGGGGAGCCTGAGAAGTGATCCTCTGTGGCAGCATGGTGATCTACCCAGAAGTGGACTATTAGCTTTTCCACCAAGTACTGCACAGCCAGGAGCTCAAGACACAGATTGCCACAATTGGCTTAAAGGTCCTCTATCAGTGAAGGCAGCAAGTACTTTGTTCTACAATTTTTTTGGGGGGGATGCGGAGTCTGTTATATCCTGGGTGTCCTGTGCCCTAAACCACTCTCTTCCAGTTCACTCTCTTCAATAAAAGTTCTTCAGCATCATATCTTCTGTGTGAACTACGGTTTTATTAGTCGCCATTGGAGGGCTGGTAACTGCTATTGGGCAGCAATACTACTGGACAGACTAGGAGGGACCAATCCATCCAGTGACTTCTTCAGGGGTGAGCGCTATGCATGTTTAGTTTACTAATTTATATTGAGATCGTAGTCCATCATAGTAGTGAGCTGGGAGTGGTGGCCACTTTACAACACACACAAGGGACCACGGGGAACAAAAGTAGCCACCCTCCAGAAGGAAGGACACTGTCAGGACCAATTCAGAGATGATGTGAGGATCTACAGCTGAGTGATACACAAATAAGGTGCATTTGTGTTAAGAATTATGCACTTGAATGCATTTTCAAAATGTAACTCCTGAGTTTAGGGTAACTTTAAAAAGAGGCGATTAAAGAGAGAAAGGTCTCCTTAAAAATACATAAATGTGCCATATAATCAATGAGGTGCAGAGTTGTTCACTAGCCCCCATTCACACCTTAGCATTTTGTCACCCATTTCCTGAAACGTAATAATGCTCATCATGAAAAATACCATTCTTTTTTTAATAAAGTGTTGTGTTGCTTGTCAGTTACAGCTCAAAAAAGTAGATCTTGTGTTTTTATGGGCGGGGCCCATTTTTGGCCCCAAAGACTACAATGGTATTATCTTAAAAACTCCTAAAAAAAAATTATTTATATAGGATATAAAAACATTATATCCTATTAACTATATTTCATTGGCTAAATCAAAAATGTTTAAACTTGAAAATGCCTGAATATGAGCAAAAAAAAATAGTGCAAAAGGCTTGTTTACAGTAAGAGATGTAAAAATGTGGAATAGCCTCCCGCAGGACCTAGTTCTAGTCAACTCAAAGAAAGGCTGTGTATGTTTCTAAATGCATAAAATGTGAATATTTATTAATATTTATAAGTAATAACACTGTAGGATGTTGATCCAGGGATTGCCTTTGGGGACCGCTTCCACTTTTGCGGGCAAAATTGAGAAAACCATTGCAAGCTGGAGGAAAAAACACCGGTGACATCCAATCTGTACCACACGGATCAGAAGGGGATCCTCTCCTGATCAGCCCGTGTGAAAGGGGCCTGATATGTAAGCAGCAATTTATGAAATAGTTATGCAATGTGGATGGGAACATGTAAGAAATATAAAATAGGTGTTATCCCAATTTGTCTGCAAAAGAGGAAATGTACTTTCCAAGAGTTTTTAAGGGTTTTTCTGCCTTACTTTCGATCAACTGTCCGATAGTTTTCCGATGATGCAAGTTTTTCATTTGTTTTTGTTTTATGGGCATTTGTCTTTTTTCAACCTGCTTATGTAACTCTTACTAATTATTAGCAAATAATTAGCCTAACTGTCTCAATAAGAACTGCTCTGTTACATAAGAAGTAAAGCCCACTGGTACTGAATTGGTTAATGATATCATACGTCTAGATTTTTTACAGTCACAGTGGAAATAGAGACATTCAAAAGGTAAACAGTTATACAAGATTCTGAAGAATTCCAAGCCAGAGTCTTTGGCCCTTCTCACGAATCATGTGATGACCGGTTTCCTGTTTTGGCTCATTGTCCCTCTCATAAACTGTCAGGTTCTCAGTCCAAGTCCAAGATTGATTTTTATAAGACTTCTCAGCCTGTGAAATTCCAGCAAATGACATCACATTTCGCTCGATGCTTCAGAACTTTTTTTCCATGTTGTTTGCATTGGCAACGTAATGAGTTTTCTGTGTTCAGTAGCCGAAGACTACAAACCGTGTTTCTATAAATACGATTACACATATAGAGAGGGAAGGTAATCTGAGGTAACACACATGCAGAATGGTTTACAGACCTAGATGTGGCAAATGGCAACGTAGAATGGAGCCTATGGCAGAAAAACGTTGTAGTGTGGCAAGCTTGGCATATTTCAGAATTTTTTCTCTCATATCATTTTTTTTATTGGAGTAAATGTATATACTAACACTTTAACCCATTTATAATACATTTCGTAATAGTATATGCAGTGTTTGGAAATTTAGAGCCACAAACCTTAATGGTCATAAGGGGTGACAGAACTACAACAGGACGTGCGGTCAGGGGAGGCAGGTGAGTCAGAACCTCACCTAGTATTATGGAGGAAAAAGCTGTCAGCTTCAAGTGTGAAGCGGACTGCTTATTCTTCATTTAGATCGTCTTGAAACAGGTTACACAGCAGGGAAAGCCTCCCCACTGTGTAACCTGTCATGGGCGGTGAGCTGCCTGGCGGTGCTGCATCCAGCTTTTGACAGCTAAGTTACACTTCCCCACTGCTTGTTTAACCTAACATAGTGAGGCCAGAGCTGCAACAGCCTCTACTCTGTGCTAGAGGCTTGAGCTCTGTGGATGGTTTGGAGGGTCTCACTAGGGGCAGATGCGGGGGGTCTCAGCAGGGCTGAGGCAGAGTGTCTCAGCAGAGGCAGATGCAAGAGCTGCAACAGTCTCTACTTGTCGTTAGCATCTTGAGCTCTGTGGATGGCTTGGACCAAAGCTGTCCAATCAAAAAAAAAAAAAAAGACACTGAGGACATCGATTCCGATGCCTCACCAGTGACGTGCAAGTAAGAGGCAGGGAGGATCCTCCCTGTCTCCTCCCTGTCTCCTCCCTTCTCCCCCCCTCCTCCACACAGCACAGCAACCGACTGTATATAATAGAAAGAAAAATGTTTTTGTGCTAAATACTCTTGCATACATACTGTGATCTCTCCCTATCTGCTGTAAGTCTCTGACACACACTGACGGTGTATATTACTGATTGTAAATAAAGCATTTTTTAGCAGCACTCTATAGTAGTATAGCGGCAACTATCTCTCCCAGCGAACACTCTATGATCTCTCCTTATTTACACCAGATCTCTCCAACACACACTTACAAAGAGCTGCTGGAAACCCTGACTTTTATAGGGAGGGGGTTGGAACATAAGAAAACCCCCATGATCCTTTCTAAGCCACTTGACTATAGTTCAGAGGCCAGGAAGTGCATTATTGATAACTGGTTGCTAAAGCGATGAATGGCCACATTAGTTTACCAATTTCCTGAACTATGAATGACTTTGGTTCAGGTTGAACTTATGGTCGACCAAGAACCCAAAACTCATCCTACTGGACAGCATCATTCAAACAACCTCCTCGAAGTCCAGGTCATGGTGGATCCACACAAGCCTGTGAATGGACAGGGAAAGGAGAAGCAGTGCATTGATGTACTCTTGTTTCTGTCACTCCTCCTATCAGCATGCTTATTGTCAGCACATTAACTTACTGACTCCTTGTGCTGCTTCATCCACTCACATTCCATTCTGCAAGAGGCTGACATCAGGTCATATTCAGGTACTTACACTGCCTGCATCTGAAAAATGATGTATTATTGATTACAGAGCTACATTAATGTGTCTTTTATATACTGTATGCCTAGAATTCATGTATACGAATATAAGCCTAACACTGTCAATGAGCATGATGCAGTGGAACACTTTTAAGTTTACTGAAAGGTTCACTTTAAAAGCAAGCATGCTTGGGTGATAATAGCAATTACATTTTTCATTTCTTCCCCATGCTTATTGATGCTCTCATACTGTTTTCCTGAATCCAATGTACGAGTGCTGTTTTAGAAACACGAATTGTATTTAAAATGGGGAATAAAAAACCTTATTTGCTTGACACAAGAAACAGAAAGTAAATGGAAATAGATACACTCTGCTGGAAGATTATAAACTAAATCTATTTCTGGAAGCATAGGTGATCTTTGAGCACAGCATGAATACCACTAATATGCCAATTCTAAGGAGAGCCATCAAAGGGAAAACAGCATTATCTCTAGATCTCTGGATACTTAACAGCAGCCTAAAATACTGTATATATGATGAACCTCTATGTCTTTGTTAGCTTTTTAAAGTGGATTATAATTATATTTATAATTTACATTTATAATTCAATTATAATTTTCAGGTTTCAGTATAAAGTGTTCTAATCCAGACATGTCAAAATGGTGATGTATGGGCCATGGACTTTAATTTTGCTCTTTCTCTGTGGTCCTTAGTGGTTTAAGGATAAAAAAGATTAATATGCCCCTAGCTATTCTCTAGTTTATAAGTTACACTTCCATACCTAATTTTGCAGCTAAATACTTGAAGAAATGTTTTAGGGATCTGTCTCTGGGATTAAATATTGTAAATTGCAATTTTTACTTTAATGTTAAATTCAAAAGTGGCATAATTTGTTTCTGGAATTAAGTATGTGCCGTCCCCAGTGGACATTATGTGGCCCCCCTTAAAGATTTATGGGGTTATTCACTAAGCTGCTGAAGGCAGCCGAGTGAATGATCAACCCGAAGTGAAGGGAGCTGAACGCCGTTCGGCTATTAACTTCAGCCCCATATGGCTGAAAAACAGCCCCATATGGCTGAAAACAGCCATACATTGGCTGCCTTCAGCTCACCTCAGTGAAGAACACGTTACAGTGTAAGGCAGTTCACTCGCTGCTGTTCGCCCCTTTTCTCAAAGGGGCTGAACAGCAGTGAGTGAATAGCCGAATGCTGCTGTGCAACATTCGGGTTGGTTATTCTGCTTGCTACCTCAGAGGTAGCGAGCAGAATAAAAAAATGTAAACAGAAGAAAAGACTCCGCCCATTTGATGTGATTTGGCCCTCACTTGTCAAAATTTTATTTTGTGTCGGAAGTTTGTCGAGTGCGAGCAGGTCGCAGTATTCAATTTTTATTAAAAAGTTATATATAAATTACAATTACAAGAACATATGCAAACAAAGAGAGCAGCTGAAACATATAAATAGTCATAGTTAAGTCAAAAGTAAATCCTGAGTGTGACCGCATATAGAGAAATCAAGTACTGAGGAGAAGGAAAGACAACAGGAGAAAAGGAAGATAAACATAAGGAAGAGCTAGGAGAGAGGGTGAGGGAGCCCAAGACGTCTAAGATAGAAGTAAAACACTGCATCTAGGGCCGGGACGTGCGGTCAGGGAAGGCAGGTGAGGCAGAGCCTCACCTAGAATTATGGAGGAAAAAGCTAACAGCTTTTTCTCCATTCAGATCGGCTTCTATCAGGTTGCACAGCAGGGAAATCCTCCACACTGTGTAACCTGTCATGGACGAAGCGCTGCTTGTTAATTACAGGCAGTGCTGCATCCGGCTTTTGTGCATCCCACTGCTTGTGTAACCTAACTATTGAGGCAAGAGCTGTCACAGTCTCTACTCTTTGTTAGAGGAGTGAGCTCTGTGGATGGCTTGGAGCTAGAGCTGCAGCTAACGATTATTTTAAAAATCGATTAGTTAGCCGATTATTAAGTTCGATTAATCGGTTAATCGTATAAACTATAAAATAAAGTTTAAAAAATGGCTCCAGTGATGGACTACTAGTTTGTATTAAGGTTGTAGTCCATCACAGGAGCAAGCTTGGAGCGGTGGAAGTAAAAAAGAAAAAAAGATAGTGTGGTGTGCAATATAGTGAAATGGAAAGTGTAAAATTATACAGCAATGCATGCATGCGGCTATAGAGGACTACAAAACCCAGCAAAAGCACATTATACAGCACAATGCAGAATACCGCCAGCTATAGAGGAATACAACAAATCCCAGCAATAGTACATAATAGCTGGCGGCATTCTGCATTGCGCTGTATAATGTACTATTGCTGGGTTTTGTAGTCCTCTATAGCTGGTGGTATTTAGCATTGTACCACTTTATAATTTATTATTGCTGGGATTTGTTGTACTCTTCTACAGCTGGTGGTATTCTGCATTGCACTGTATAATATATTATTGCTGGGACTTGTAGTCCTCTATACAGCGCAATGCAGAATATCACCAGCTATAGAGGAGTACAACAAATCCCAGCAATACATTATACATACAGTGTATAATGTATTGCTGGGATTTGTATTCCTCTGTATAATATACAGCACAATGTACCATCAGCTATAGAGAAATACAAATCCCAGCAATACATTATAGAGCACCATGTGTGGGAAAGTGCAGGCTTACCTGAGCAGTCTTCCAGCAACGTGCTTCTGAGATCGGCGGCTGTCATCCACCCACACCTGCTCCTCTTTACTACATCTCCCCGCGTCCCTGTGCCGATCGTGGATGTGGATGGGCAGGAAATGTGAGGCAGGGAGGAGGTGCGACGTGTGGAGCGTGGATGCGAGCGGGTCTGGCAGCGGCGAGCGTGAGGTGGGGAGGAGGTGCGGTGCACAGCGTGTGGAGCTGTGAACAGGGCCAACTGATCAGAAGCCGATTAATCGATTATTGAAAAAGTTGACAACTTTTTCAATAATCGATTATAATCGATTATGTCGATTAGTTGTTGCAGCCCTACTTGGAGCGACAGGGAGGTTCCTCTCTTCCTCCTTCACACTAGCTTGGGGACCGGGTTGGGGCAGGGCTTCTCCTTTCAGAGGTCCCTGGATGTCTGGCAAGATCAACAGGTATTTTTCTGTACTTGTAGCAAGAGGCAAAGTCTGGGGAAATGTGAGTGAATTGCAGAGATGTACTGAATGGTCTTTTTTTTGTATAAACACTGTGTAAAACACTTTTTGTATAAACACTTTATTATAACGAATAGTGATAGGATGTTGGATTGGTAATAAAAAGAAAAGTGCCTAGAACAGTGTAACATTTTTAGGTTAAACAAGTTTCTCCAGAATGTAATATACTGTACCAGAGCTGTATGGAGGTTCTTTTTTTCCATTTGGCAATTGTTCTGAACGATGTTAACACTATAGAGTTACCTGGAGAGCTACATAAGTAACATTTATCTTCTGACGTCTGACTCATTATAAGGGAAAAAAATCCTTCAGTGAATGAAATGGAATTCTATAGATCAGTTATGGAAACAGAGCAATTTAATGTGCAGCCAGCCACATACAGAGAGGCCAAACCACTGCGCTTTGCCACCTTTTCTACTTTCCTTGGAAGATAAAAATAACACTTTCAAAGGAATTTTTTCTCGGCTAAGGAATGGATGATGTTAACAAGCCATACGGAAGGAGATATTTTCTATGTGCCACTGATATTGTTTCGTTTAGATGAGAGGAAAACCTCTACGTACCTGGTTGGCTATTTAGGACTCAATAGCATCTGTAAAGTCCTTAATATGATTTTAGAAGGTTTTGGGAGGGATATATGGAAACCAGGTTTAAAAGAAGAAATCAAAGCAAATCATTTATGCACAAGTTATTGTAAGTGTCTCTTATGCAGCAGTTGGGTCAGCGTGAAAAACACAGCCATACGCTGCAATTGTACAATGATCTAGAACTAAACTACAAAATTTTTTTTGTTTCTTGGACCACATCATATATATATATATTCATTAATGTTGAAGAAAACTAATAGCAATGGGTGTTCCTGAGTACATGGAGGAGTACGTTGGATGAGATCCAATTATAAAATGTCCCTCAGGACCCTTAGATCACTTTGTCCATTGCAGATGTCTTACCCTCACATCATTCCTGTCACTAAAGCATGTAGACCTAAGATGGCAGTCTGGCATGCAGCTATGATCCTGTCACCAAAAGATCTTTCATAAACATACATTATCAGTTCTGCCCAAATGTGCATGTATATAAATATTCAGGGAGGAGGAGGGCAAAAATATCCCCCAGTAAAAGTTTTTCTCAAGAGAAAAGATAATTGCCCAGAAAAACCTGGCCATCTGTGCCATATATTAAGCACAAATATAAATACTGTGTATATACAACAAAGCAACAAATAATATAGAACAATCACACAGGATGTATCTGCAACATTGTGCCATAGTAAATCACAAGGACATCCACATTAGGAAGAAATACAAGCATTTATTTAATGTTGTTACAATTCATTGACATAAATTAAACATTAGAAAATAATCAATAACTTAATAAATAAATCTGTAACACCGTGTGTTTTGAAGAAGCATTTCCACAAAATTTGCCAGTTTAAAGTGCACCTATCACTTATTACTCTTTATTTTTTTTTTAGCTGAACAACAGTACAAGCGAATGTTACATCTGTTTGCTGTGGGGTACAAGTGGAAGTTTCCCTGCTATCGTTTACCATCTGATCTGATTTATTAATTGAATAGCAATCAAGATAATTGATAGTAAAAACATTGCAGTAGTTTAAAATTGGATGACTCATGCCTGCAAAATGTACACATTCGGCAACATAAAGGCTATATACGGTTGAAATAGTGACTGTCCTAACTTATAGATTAAAAAATACAACAAATACATATAAAAAAGTACAACATATGAGAGAAGCCAGTTTCTGATATTTCATACACTATTAAACTTATCAGCCATTTGTTAAAGATAAAAGTTCTGCCCTAAGAAGACACTGTGAGGTACCTGTCATTGACTTTATTTCCAGAACACCCTCTTTGTGTGCTCCTGTTATGTTAGCATTATTTAATTTTTTAGGCCTCTTTGTAATAAAGGGCTAAGCCCTGCCAACCGCCTGTCCTCAATGGCCAAAAGGAGAACCCTTTTCGGACAAGGGGATCAGTCGGGCACACAGAGGAGTCCTAATTAAAAGGCACCTTGTGGTATGTACAGAGGACTTTTACTTTGAAATGTGATATTGGTTTTGGTGTGCCTTATAGTATAGTATAGGTCAATGTAGGAAGTTTATTATTAAAATCCATCCCATTAAAGCACCTTCCCCTTAACCAGAGGTCATTAAAGCCTAGATGTTCAGGCCCAATTTAGCAGTATCAGTATGCATCAATTAACTTAACAATAATTAGTTTGCATACCTATGTAATTTTTAGATATTTTATTATGGACATATAAGGCTTTTATTTTGTACTATGTTCATGTCATATATAGTATAGGTCAATGTAGGAAGTTTATTATTAAAATCCATCCCATTAAAGCACCTTCCCCTTAACCAGAGGTCATTAAAGCCTAGATGTTCAGGCCCAATTTAGCAGTATCAGTATGCATCAATTAACTTAACAATAATTAGTTTGCATACCTATGTAATTTTTAGATATTTTATTATGGACATATAAGGCTTTTATTTTGTACTATTTACATGTCATATATATATATATATATATATTAGTTTTTGTTTTGTTTTTGACATCTTATAATACTGTGGTTGTACCTGACAATTACTTTACAGTGTTAAACAGATAACCACTGCCACCTACAGACAGTAGTGCCATCTGCAGGCTAAAGGCTTTTTTCAATGATGCCCCCCTCCTGCATCACAGCTAACATAGTGATCACATGCTTCAGCCCGAATGTCAACAGACCCGAATAGCATTCGGAAACTCGCAGGCTGTTAGGGGGGACTCGCGAAAGCATTCGGGAGTGTCCAAATGCTATGTAGTATTTGACGGCTGAGAATGTCAAATGACGTCACGGTTCGCTCCGCCCATCTGTTGACATTCGGGTTGAATGTCATTTTGCGGCGAGTTTTCGTCGGGTTCGGGTGGTCGTCGTGTGGCAGGACTTTTTTTGTTTCGGCGGGTCGGCGGGGGTCGTGCATCGTGATTGACGCTGGATTACATCGATGGAGCCATTTTTTTTATTATTATTAAAGGAATAGTCAAAAATTTAGTCTTGTTTTATTTTCAATTAAAGGATGTTATCTGAAAGTCTGGACTTTTTACTAACTATTTGATTTAACCCTTTAATGAATGGGTAGGGATACAAGTACCCCTTACTCATTCACAAGGGGGAGGGCGGCATCTGGGTTGCCCCCTTATTTAAAGGGGTACCCCGACGCAAATAAGCCCCCTTGCCTGCAGACCCCCACCGGGTCAGGGTTGTGAGGAAGAGGCCTTTGTCCCCATCGGCACAGGGACACCCTCCAAATGCTGAAGGCACGTGGCCTGGTAAGGTGCAGGGAGGGGGGGGGGTGCTCGATCGTCCCCCCCTTTCCTGCCCTGCCGGGCCAGTGCTCAGATCAAGGGTCTGGTAGGACTGTTAGGGGGGACCCCACGTTTTTCCCCCCATTTTTGGGGGCTGGGGTTCCCCCTTAAAATTCCTACCAGACCTAAAGGGTCTGGTAGGATTTTGGGGGGAACCCCACGCACTTTTTTTGTTTTAACTTGGGGGAGGGTCCCTCCTAACATTCCTACCAGACCTGAAAGGTCTGGTATGAATTGGGGGGGAGCCTCACGCTTTTTTTTTCATCTTCTGCAGACTTTAAAAAAAAAAAACATTTTATTTTCTAATGTCACTTTGCTGCTACCGAATTTCGTCCAATAAACGAAATTTCGACCGGACTACCGCTAACGAATTTCGGGAAATCGGGAATTCGGATTAATTTGCATTCGTTTTAGCTGTAATTCGGAATGCGGATGCATCCAAATCTCTGCAAATTCGTCCGAATTTCGATTCGGAACTAAACGAATCGCACATGTCTAGTGAAAAGCACTCACCTCATAGTTCTCCTTTAAAATCTTCATTAGATAAGCCTAATGGGTGACTGCTCAGTGAAATTTGGCCAATTCCGTTGCCACAAAATAGGATTTATTCATATTTATGTATCTTGATATTGATGGGGAGGCTTGCTATGGTTTTTTTTTTATATTTTGTCCATAAATCTGTACTTTTATCTTAGATTACTGTTATTTGGTTACCTTTGGCAACAGCTCCATACATAAAGTACATACGCAAAGCAACACAGTTGTGCTGCAGTCCAACACTGTATGGTCACAATAGACAGCAAACAAGTTCCCGCTGTCATCAGGGAAATCCTAAACTCCCTTGATGTAGAAGGGATAAGCTGCCTGCCACCATACATACTTCTCTGTGGAGCTTTTTTTGGCTTCTGAAAATTGTCTTGGTTGTTTTTGACGTGGCGTAGGAAGTTTAGTACCATATTTTTTGAAGCACAGAATTTTGTGACAGATAAATGTCACTGCACGTATTTTAAACTTATCACAACCGCACCTAATTCATCACACCTAAAAAAAAAATGAACGGTGCCTAAAAATAATAGTTACCGACTATTGTATAATAGTTACTGTAAATAATCGTTACTGACCTATAACCCGCACCTAACATCTAAACTTGTGACCTGAACCTAACCTCTAAATTTAACTTGAAATAATGCCCATGTCTACCTTTGCTGAGGTGTTTTTTTTAAAAAAAAACATATGCCAGCAATGTACACCAAGTACACATGAAGCAGACATATGCAGTTGCTGTATACAAACACAAAAACTTACATTTTTCGTTAGCTTTCCTCTTAATCTTCTCATGGAAGTGGCTGCAATTGTGCTTTGCAAGTAATGCATGTATAGCACAAGTGACCCCCCCACCCCTATTCATTAGTATTCATACTGGCAACCACCCCTCCCTGGACAGTGTATTGTGTGCAAAGGCAGAGCTGCTGTTTACTGATTGTGTTACAATGAATAACAGGGAGGGAGCTTTTTAGTGTCTACTTTATATCTGACCCTGGTGTCAGACTGAGTTTCCTGTGGAGAAAATGTATTTTAAAAAAGTTAAGAAAGCCTGCAGTGTGAGTCATGAAAATGTGCACATGTATACATAATCACTGCACCTCTTCATTACCACAATAAATGCTGATCACTTACAAAGGTGGAAATGGACTTTAAAGTGCACTTGTGCTTAACCTATGGATTGTTATCTATTTACACATTCTTAATAAGCAGTAAAAGAACTTTTAAACCATCTATGGTTTGACCTCTCGAGCAGTTTATAATATGAAGTTATTCCTTCTCAAAAGTCCTCAAAAGATTTCAGTTTCTAACAGCTTAGAAACACCTGCAGGTTGTGTAAAAGCGAAATAAGGCCAAACCTTTTTTTTGGCTTTAGTTCTCTTTGGGTCACAGGAGTACATATGCTAACCCAAAGTCAGCATCTAGCGGGCTACTGCCTGCTATATCCTGACAGCACACATCCATGCTACAGTCAAGAAGGATCCTGATAATATTGTCAGATTTCACTCAGCTGCCTCTCTTGAGCCTGAGCAAGCTGTGCCCACCCCCTCCCCTGTCTGCAAGGGTTAACTGCTTCTTTTTCTCTAGGGTCTGGAATAAAAAAGATAAACTCACTTGATCCTACGTCCTGCTGCAGCCAGCAATCACCTCTCTCGCCTCCACTCCGGCAGTGGAATGTCTCTCGGTGTGTTCATGTCTAATTCACCTTCATTAGACATGATGATGTCAGGGGTCCTTAGATGGATAGAGCCTGGGGGAGAAGAGGCTGCAGGAACCACTCTAGCAGGCAAGTGGTGAGGATCAGGTGAGTATATCTTCTTTACTTTAGCCTCTAGACTAAAACCAGCACTTAACTCTTGCAGTGCCAGGGTAGCCCCACTTTAAGGGTTAGTTTTTACAATTCCTGGTTCCCAATCCTGTAATTTGTCATCTTTGACACCATACTTAGTCTTGCCCACTGTTTTCTGGATTAGCAGCACTGCCTCTTTTGGTGAAACCTTCCCACTGTGAGCTGCAGTGTCTGGGAGGGGAAACATGTGACACACAACTGAAGGAGGGTTTGGCTCACTTATAAAAGGTTAAGAACATTTTGGTTTACTTTATGAGACTTGGGCATCGCATAGTACCTGGATTCAGTACTTGTTTAGACTGTAACACAGGAGCCTTTAGCTGTACTTTATTATCTTCACAATGATTATAGATACACATATGAATGTATTTTACTGCTTGTTCAGAATATGTCAATATTTTAGTTTGCATGATCTGGGCACAGGTTCACTTTAAGCTTAGCTTAGTCATAAGCTTGAGTCATATACTGTATATCTGACATTTACCAAATATTCACTGCAGTGAATCTTCCTGGTACGTTTTAAAGGGCAGTCATTGGATAACCACTGAATGATTAGTGAAAATCTGCTGCTTTATAAAGATGCCCCTAACTTTAAAATTCAAATGAAATGTATAGGATTATGGATGTAAATTTTATTTTGTTATAAGTAAGTATTATCATGGCCATAAAAATACAAAAATACTAAATAAAATACTATCACTAAAAATGTTAATGGCAATAAATGCTTTGGCATCTTTTTACAAGGTGCCAAAATGAAATCTGTTATGTCCAAGTACCTTCCGGTTGATATGTATGCTGTATAGAAAAATAATCATTCAAAATCATTCAAGAGTTTGATCAATCTTGTAGAAAGCTGTCTACTTATTACCGCTGCTCAGCTCTTTTAATTTGCCAATCCATAGCAACAGAAAAAAACACTCTGACATGTTTAATTGATCCACTTGAAACCAAAAGCCCTTGTTTATAGGTACCCTCACAAGAAAGCTGTTAAAACAGAAAATGCTTGCAGAGTCAGGAACACACAGGCCTATTTGTGTACTTTTTGTTTTTTTTACTAACATATTACATACAATATTTGTTTTATAAACACATTTCGCGGGGCCTGGTCACACCATGCCATTGCAGTAACACACATGGTACATAACATTGTGTGCATTGGTGTGCTACAGCCCTCAACGCAGTTCAGAAACGCATGTGCGCTACAACGTACTACAGGTCAGCACAACACACAAAGGGAAACTGGAGCAGACAAAATCTTGGAAACCGGAGCAGACAAAAGTTTATTTGTTTTTAAATGAGAGCACATCAGTTGTTTCCTTTCACGTAATATATAAGGGAGAGGGAGGAGCCACTGACTCATTCATGTGTGTAAATTTAAACTTTTGCTATTGAGAGCAGTAAACTTTTTTTTTTCTTTTCCAATAGCTTAGGAGAACCTGGCAAACATGTAAAAAGTCACCTGTTTGGCAGCGTGGGAAGATACAAGGTGAAAATGATCAAGACTGGAGCAGGCAAAATTCTGGAGCAGTTGCCCATGGCAACCAATCAGGTCCGATCTTTCATTTTCAAAGCTTAACTGAACAAGCTGCAGAGAGAAGCTGATTTTAACTTTAAAGACTCTTTGACAGTGTGAATGGTAATTATGAATAAAACACACTGATTTCATGTACATAAGACATTGCATTCCTAGCTTGCCTTATGTTTACGGGCAGCTTGTAATGGAAGCCCTAAAGTCCAACTTCACTCCCCGGGTCTGTTTTAATAGAGTCTTAAAACTGAACTTCAGAAACAGAAACTTTCATTGAAATATATTCTTCAATAGCCACAAAAAATATAAATCCACTTTGTGAACAGAGCTATGAAAAGGACCCAGCAGGCCCACCAGGCTGCCAGCAGAAAAGTACAGGGGGCGGTAGCTACAAGACTGAACACCTTGCACAACGAGAGAGACCAGCGGTGACTGGCTTTTATTATAGAAAGCTTCTGCACAGAGGCAAAGTTTCACACTGGATTAGTGCACAGATTTAGAAGAAATACACAAAGTACACCAAGTACGAATACACATGCCTACTGTATATGGACAATATTCACTTAAACCCAAGTTCAGCTTTAAGAGTTTTAGTAGACAGCCACAATAAACATAAATAATGCAAATGTCTTGGTGCTGTTGCTGAACATAAACAATTGGATCAGGTCCAGAACTAACCAATCTAGTTCAATATTGTCCAGCCAAAATATGCGCTCCGAAAAGCCATAACTAATGGATAGGTAGGATGGCAAGCTCTACTTGTTAAATTAGATATGGAAAGAAATACTGGAAACTCAGTTTCTTCCTCATATCTTCAATGTTTAACTATCCAGAAAATAAAATAGATATTTTCACTGAACAGATGCACGTTAAATGGGATATGGAGGAACAACTGAATTACTTATTTAGTAACAGTACAATGCAACCAGGAATTAACTCTCTGGCACCCGCCCAAGAATGTAATATCTGGTTATGGTGAACTGACAATTTAACTTGTAAAATCTCATAAGAGGGTAATTAGCAGTGATGTGCAGTGGTTTATAGAAACAGGGGGAGATGAAAAATAATGAAAAGAATAAAACATGTATTTGAATACATATATTAAATACCAATTTAATTTCAAATGTATTGCCCCGTTTTGGTGATTAGTGTCTAATACCTTGTAGCTGACTGTCACCGATTGACAAACCAGCTTGTGGGGCCTGATGCTCCAGCAACACAATATTGATCATGTAGCGTCCTCCCCACCTGTAATTTTCAGGGGACAATCAGCCAGTTTATGGCCACCCCAAGAACCTGTGTACTAGAATTTTTGTTTACATCAGAACTGCATTTCACCCCATACAAGTCAAAAGGAATGCAAAATATATTGAAGCCAAAGAAGAATGATTAAAGATTAAATGCAGGTCAGAAGGAGGACAAAGCACCTGCAAATTAATGTAGAAGCATCTGAAACTGATGTCAAGCAAAAGTTGAATGCATCTAAAAGCAGGCTGCATTTGCTCATTTACACAAGAGTAATGCATCCGTAGACTCACTCCTCAACAGACGCAACTTGAATACAGGAACTAATGGATGGAACAGGCAGAAAATGAATAAAGTAAGTACTACCACTTTAGTTGGTCATTCACTCGGCTGCCCTCGGCAGCTTAGTGAATAGACCCCAAAATATTTACTGTATAATGTATTGTCTCAATAAAAAAGCCCTTAACTCCCAAACCATTATAATACATTCACATGAACCTAATCTATACAGTCTGAATGGACTGGTGCTTTAACAACCATAGATTTAACATACACAAAAACAGAATAACCAGGTATAAGAGTCATTTTCCTTGTTGTGATAAATTGGGTTGATTTACTAAAGGAGTAGAAGATGCTCACTTTGCAAAGTGAATATTGACTTACCTTAGTGAATAAGCAGTGCTGACTTCAATCATTCAATCATGCATAAGCAACAATCCTCTTTTCCAATTTTCCTTGCACATGATTGGGTGTTCTTTCCCAAAGCTGCAGCTATAAGTTCAGTAAAAATGCACTTGATCTACTTCATTACTGAATCAACCCCAGAAGAACTTCACCCAAAACAGAACAAAATGTAGGTTATGATCAGTTTGTGCTAAATGATTATTTAAATCATATACTGGACTTTTAATTCCATCTTTTCCTGCTGCTTCTATCCAGGCTTTAACCACTAATAAGATGTCTAAACACCTTGCTGTTCTCCTAAGTCGGACAAAACACACAGCCAAAGCCATAATGGTTGAAGGCCAAATTTATCTAAAGCTGATCATTCAGGTAAGGATGGCTGGTGACTATCTGAACTGCCTGCAGTCTTCTTAGTTTCATGAGGAATTGTATGGCAGGATGTCCATCCTTGCAGAGCCTGTTGACAATTTGCATCATTTTGAGTGTTTCAAACTCTTTTCTCTTAATTTTCTATTTATTTATCAACTTTACATATGCATAATCAAGCATCTATATATATTTCTTGGTTTTCATAATAATAAGGGTGGAAGGAGAAAATCAGGAATTAAGGCAAGGAGTATTTTCTCATTAAGAAGCAAGGTAGGTGAGTGCCAGAACCCTCACCAGGTTTTTAATGCTGGTTATGTCCCCACTGAGCAGATTTCCCTGTACTTCCTGCCTTGGCACCACACAGAATACGACACGACTCTTCTCAACAGGATTGCAGACAGCAATAAAAAAAAAATCTATAAGAGGCCCTATCCCTTTCCCACTCTTCAGTCTTGAGTTCCTACTTTAGGAGGAACAAAAAACATGATGATTTTATATCTTTCTGCTGAGGTCACCAAGAAATACAGGAAGTTGATGGGTAATTCCAGTTTGACATTCACCAAATAATGTCCTTTAAAGATCAGAGGAGTTCCCCCAGGTGGGATGTCTACATTTAACTAAGCACGGTATCTCAGACAACTGCATCTTTGACTACCTTTTTCACTTTTGGGTGAAGCCCCTTAAATATGTATTCTGCAGCCATTTATGGTTTGCATAATCTTTATATCAACCACTGTAGAAACAAACCCTTGGAAAATACACAAGGAAGTATGGATTTATCAAAGCACAGAGACAAGACAGGGTCTCAGTGACATTACCTTAACAAAACATTAACAACGACAGTTCTGTACATAGTTCCACTCATAGAACTATCAACTGATAGCGTTTCATAATCTAGAACCTCCATTCAGAGGGGCAGGGTTGGACACAAGATTGAGAACAGCTGGGCCTTGTGCCAGGGAAGCATGTATAAGCCCCCCGGAGGAAAGGAGGTCTATGTATTCTTCACAGTTCCTTCTGCTTTCTTCTTTAACATCACATCATGGACTCCTCCTCTATTTCTTTGTCCACCTCAATAGCTGTATTTTCATAACTTGTGATTCCTCCATATTTTCGCATGTGAACCATTAATGGTTTTGGGGATTGGCTGCCTGCAAGGGTATTAACATACATGCCTGTCCTGTCTTCTTCCATTGATGGACCCCAATCCATGGCAGGTCGGCTGGCTTGGCGTATTCTCTGTGGGAAGTTTACAAAATAAATTAATGAATGATGTAAAAAAGTCAGCAAACTATTTTTAAATGTGTTTATATATAGCCAAACTTTTTTTTCCAACTAGAAAATAAACTTTTATTAAAATTAATTTACATTAAAGACTGATGTAGAAATTAAATAATAAACATTTTTTTCAATACATTCTTATCAGGTTTTAATAGTTATAAACTAACTAAACTATACTAAATTATCATACTTAACAGAACAATTGGTGTAAAACATCACAGGGGAAACAAAGTAAGCATATACAAAAGACATATAAGAAAAAAGAGAAGGATAATAACAAATTTTACACAACCATTATAAACAAACAAATATAGTATAGCACTAATATAAAAAAATCAATCATATTCTAAATCAAACAATTATTCATTAAGCATTATACAATTCTTGCACCATTATGTGATATAGAGAATACGTTAAAAAAAGTATGTGTACAATATTGTCCTTTCAATTCCACAGTGCACTAAACATAAACTTTGATAATCTTTCACGTGAACAGGGTTAAAATTCCTCCACCATATGTCTCTCACCTTCCAGTTGGAACCAGTAATTGAACTAAGGTCTATACCTGCTTATTTCCCTCTTTGGGGAGATGGATAAGGTGTTGTTTCTTTTTGGGATGTAATATGTAGTACAGTTTAAACTCACAGGGAAAAATAATACAGTGAAGTCATCATCTGTAACTTCATCCTACGCATTGCGTTCATTGACTTTCTTTAGGGGAACTCACGCAGATAGCACAAACACCTTAATCCAATCACCATGGAAAGGCAAATGTTGATTGTCCAAGAACAGGATGGGATGTGTGAGAGTTATGGAACCATCCTGTGCTAGTTAAATAATCCCATCCCTGGTGTCAAGTATTTATAGTTATTAAATATTTAATTTAATAGCTGATGGTGTGAACTGTTGTTAAAATGCCAGGGTAGAGATGTTAAAATAGCATTACATGAGAAAGACAGATGGTGTTAAAAGGCACCCGTTCCTGTTCAAGGATTGTTTTTCCACTTTGATGTAGATAGTCTCTTGTGAAGCAGTTGCCCTCTGTTAAAAAGATGTACACCTTATTGTCCTCGAAAGAATGTTCCTTTTCCATAAAGTGTTGGAAAACTGAGTCTTGCTCTGTAGAATGTGCCCTCTAATTTTGGACCATGCATTAACTGAGAGGTTGTTTTGTCTCCCCAATGTACAGGTCTTTGCATTTCTCACTACAATGTACTGCATATACCAGGTTAGTTCGCTTGTGTTTGGGTGATGGGTCTTTTGGATGTACATGCTTCTGTCTCCGTGTATTGCTGGGCTTGAAAGAAACAGGAATGGGATGCTTGATGTCACGCCAACATGTGCCTTTCCATGGTGATTGAATTAAAGTGTCTGTACTACCTGTATAGATATAAATGCTGGTGTATTTTCCTGACAAGCTTCCAAATGTCTATAACATTACAGAACAAATCCAGTTTAATGTGGCTAACTACTAGCTATACCATGATCTGGATAAATTAGAACATTTACAGATTGACAGAGGTGCCAATCCTTCCCCATTTTATCCAAAGAAAGAAAATCAGCTATTAGTGGGATTATGGTAACTACTGATCCCCTGCAGAGAGAAGGGTCTGCAGGAGGTTAAGATGTGGCTGGGCCAGGCACATGGGAGTTATAACTTTTTTTAGATATACAAATGACATAATGTGTGTTAATATTTTTGAAACCTTAATTCTAAGTAGGGTATACTGCATATGTACATAGGACCATTCATATTTGCTTACTACACCAGATTCTCTGATTAAGTACAGTGGAGTCTTTGCAGTAACTAGACTAAATACCCACACTGTTTTCAGTAGCTAATGACCATGTGATCTTGATTTATTTACATTTATTGAAATTAAAAAAAACACATTAAAGAGACCCTGTCTTAAAAAACCCAAAAACTAAATGTGCCTGCACACCTGCTGCAAATGCTAATAAACACTTCTGGGTAGTTTCACCGCTTGCTGCTACCTCCCCACGTAACACATTCCTATTGACCTTTCAATATGAGGGGCAGCCTCACTGACCGGTAGGAATGTTTAGGATGCAGCAAGGGGGTCAAGCTTTGGCAGTATCAGAAAATGTTAAAGCTTTGCCTGTTAGTGGGTCCGGCATTTGGCCGTTCAGTGTGCACACCTTTGGGTGCATGCATTTTATACCTGCAGCATGTTTTATGATCATCATTATGATAGATTCTCTTTTATTGTCAATACTTACCCAAGATAAGGGAACTGTGAATGGCCTTTACATTACTAACAATTTTATATAACAAGTTATAAACCTAAATTATTGTTATGCTTATAAAAAGAATAATATACTAATTTAAATATGTGCACAATGAGTACAAACCAGATTCTTTTTTAATTTATTCTAATGTATGGACGCTTTTCCCAGATCATTGAGGTTGATTATTTAAACAGACAGTTTGCTATAAGAGTGCCCAACCTTCTCCCCCCTCTGCTTTCTGTTTCTCCAACAGCTTGTTAGAAAATAGGCCATGTCTATTCACAAGCTCATTAGCCTCACTTACTGCTAAATCTAGCAAATCTGCTATTAAATATTATGCTGTAAATTCAGCCCTTATCCTCTAAAAACTTGCATTTCTTATCCAGAGAGAACTAGATCACCACTATGGCAGTCTGTGCCAAAGCATTTCAACTCAAACATCGACGTGTCTATAAATATATAATGTACTTTAAAGGAAACCTGTGAGGATAGTAATATGGACGCTGACATTTTAAAATGCAGGCTCAGAGGCTGTCATCCTAATCCGTACTCACTATTCTGAAAAAAGCTATTCAATTCAAATGTCTTAGATTTCACTGGTTGCATATTTGTTCCCAGTCTTTGACTTACAAGGTAGTGTAAGAATAATAACAATACTCATAATAATAATAATCATAATATTGATAACAAAAAGAACAACAACAAATATACTATTTAAAATGACTATGTTGCTGGTTAAAAATGTATTGAAAGAAGGCTTCCTTCCACAGAAAAGGGTTAACATTTACCCTTCCCACTGCTGGAGATGCCAGTCTTCACTGTTTTCAAGCACTGCACTGGCTGAGAATTCTTTAGCATCCAACTCTTCCAGGAGTAGGGAAGAGCTTTGGGTCGAAAGCATGTTTAACCTGAATTCAGAATGTATGAAGGTCTTGTTGCAGTAGCAGGGAAGGGTGCTCGTAGTGACTGCGGATTGCGCCTCTCGCTACATGAATCATTTGGAGGAATGTCACCAGCACACCAAAAGTCCTTTCAGGATCACCATGTGTTAATTTATTAAGAACCATGTCAAATAAAGACAAGCATTTTTGGGGCCACGTAGGGTCCCTTCATCAGGCTTAACATTGACAAAAGTGCAAACATCAATGTGAACTTAAATAGACAAACAGATGCGGAACAACCCATAAGCCCACCCCCTCCCACCCCTATGTCATCACAGACCGGCCAAAGCAGCTTGAAGGCATGTGTCAAATCAAAAACATATTAAGAGTATTTACCTCATATTTGCAATTCATAATAATGAATAATTATGATAATTTTTTTCCCATTACTTTAGTAGGAATACATACCAATCATATAGAGTGGATATACACTTTAAGGCATCCGCCAAGCATGTTTTTTTAAAGGATATGTGTTTCTCCAATGTTGCCGTTTTAAGCCACAAAAAAACTTCTCCCTGCTGAATTATATATATTTTTGCAATGTCCCCTCATGGCATTGCCCAGCTACCCATGCCATTTTTTTAACAATAGCTTGAAAATTAGCCTTGAAAAGAATGCTAGTACAAAATTATAAACCCTGCACCACTGCAGGACACAGTACTGGATCAGGGGCATGCAAAAGGGACCATTCTGCCTGCTATCTCCTTCTGAAACGGCATTCTAGCAAATAACAGGATAACATACTAGCCCATGGTCTAACCTTGTTACTCAATTGTCATTTATTATGAAGGTGTCAACATCCACCCTACACTCCATATAATCAGAGATCATATTGTTCAGGCACTGCTTATAACTGCTGCCAGCAGACAACCCTGGGATCTGTGTACTAAAGGACTTGAAAGCCTTGCTTAGGAAGCCACCCCCAACACTTTCCTTCTTTTACCGACAGGAGGATCCAAGCCACGTTAGCCATGAAAGGGGATACAGCCAGTCTTTAAAAAGAAAATGAAGGTTCCTCTGCAGCATGTCCTCCAGATATTTCCTTTTTTTATCCCTCTGTGATGGCAGGATGAACTCTGGCATTTTTCTATTAACATGTGGATCCAAAAGGGTGGCCAACCAGTAATGGTCCTTCTCCATGATGGCCTGAATCTTGGGGTCCTTTTGCAGGAACTGCAGCTTGAATAAGCTCATCAGCTACAAGTTCCCAGAGTCCTTGAGGTCTCCAAGGACAACGCTGAGTGACAACATATCTCCCCCAATCCATGTACAACTCCTGGGCTTTAGAAGGGATGAAACATACCCCTGAAAGCCTGTCCCATGTCTTCGTCCTCAACGCCAGCACAGCAGCCCTCCTTCTCCTCGTGCTCCTCCTGTGCCTGGTGCTGCCTCACAGAGTCAAAATAAAGCATAAAGTGGGCCCTGAGACACCAGGAAGTCCTCTTCTTCCTCCTGCTGCTGTGCCTCCAGTGCCTGGTCTATTATACCTTGCAGTGTATACTCCAGCAGGAACAATACGAGGATTTTGTTGCTGATCACTACCTCATCACAGCTCACCATTCTGGTTGCCCTTTGAAATGGTGACAAAACCATACATGTTTTCTGATTAAGGAGGCACTGGTTAACAACACATTATTGGCAACACTATTGCACCTGACCACAGTTCACCACAAGTCATTATGGGGAGTTCATTTTGGTGCTCTGGCGAATTTACTTGAAATTTTGGTGGTCAGGTAAACATGCAGTGTTTGGGCCGAATCTGGCATGGGCCTAAACCAAAACCACATCCCTTCTTCACATAGCATATGCAGAGAAGAGAGCTGTGGGAGGAACCCAGCAGATTCTTTCACTACAGACTGCCCGCAGAACTACAGGGGGAAGCAGATACATGACCAGCCACCCTGCACAAGAAAAACCAGCAGTGACTGGTCTTTATTACTGGAAACTCCTAGACAGATTATTGTTCACTTTCACTTTCATTAATATTGGTCACCAGAGCAAATTGAGAGAGTAAATCTTCTTAACTGGGATACAGAGAGCAATAAAAACTTGACTGGTGTTATAATTAGGGATGCACTGAAATTTCGGAATTTGAAACAGTTCAAATGTTACTTTGGGCAAAATGCAGAAAGTACCATAACGACCAGAAATGCGGCTGAAAATTCAGTGCATCTCTAGGTTTCTCTTCTCCCTGCTGGACACTGGTCTGTGCCCCCTCTGATGCTTGCTGCTATCCCCCACCTGTGTCGGCCAAGACAGTGGGAATCCAAGTGGACAGAGACCAGCCTCCAGTGGGGAGGAGAGAAGCTTTCAGGTGGCCGAGCAGGGCAGTGTGGGAGGAGACAGCTTAGGATGCCGAGTGGTGCAATGCAAGGAGTCAGCTGTCAGCTGTCACAATAGGCCGAGCTCTCCTTCCGCACCTCCCCACTTAGCCTCCTGTGACCGGTGAGTCAGGATGGAGAGCGGATTACAAGCGCACAGCGATCAGGACTGATCACTGAGTATTTGTAAATCACTGAGGGCATAGTATGCTTACTGTGTCCCCAGTTATAAATGAACAGCAAGTGCTCTACATCATTTCCTGTTCACTTATGATTGTGGACATAGTAACTCCTACTATATCCACAGTTTATGAATGGACAGAAGTACTCAGTATAGAGGATTCCTGTTCATTCATAACAGGGGCTGCAGAAAAAGATTTAGGACTCAATCTTTTTTCTATTTTAAAAGGGAAATATCAGGGGTCTGTTAAACCCCGGATATTTCCCCAATGCCTCGACAGCAAAGAAAAAAAAAAGAAAAAGAAATAAAAAGAAAAACTAAATAATTAAAAATTAATTGAAAAAGGTTGGAAAAATACGTTATTTTCAGTTTCGGTCTGAAAATGACATTTCCGTGCATCCCTAGTTATAATCCCTCTCTGCTCTGTCCAAATAAAAAAAAAGAAGTTTTGGCTTCTGTTGCAGTTTAAAAATCATAAGGATATCCCTTTAAAGGATCTAACGTCCGCTGCATGTTTCGGATCACTGTACACCATTGCTCTTGCCATGCTAATAAATAATCCTGGAATATCATTCATGTCTTCTGTTTCAACAAATAGTTAATATCATGACTCAGAACCCAGTAGCAGGCTCTGAGGCATGGCAAGTCATGTGTTCCCTATAACATCTGCGAAAATTAAGAAAGTGTCAGATTTTTGTGCTTCGCCACCTCTCTCCTCAACGTAGGAAGTTGCGGACAATTCACACATACAAGTCACATTTACATTATGATTCATAAGATTAAAAAATGGTGACAGAAGACTATTATTGTGTGTGGTTACCCAGACAACAGAGAGCATGGACCAGGATGTGCAAATGGAATGTGATCTATTGATGTATTGTGATAAAGGATGACAGCAATCTGCTCTTACTAAAGGCCCATGAGTCATTGTATGGATGACTAAACAAAGCTTTTCATAAAAAACAAACCAGGAGTTAAAACAGATTTTCAGGAAAATGCTAAAATTATCCTAAAGCCAAGTTGTGCTTTTATTAAAGATATTAAATATATTTATTTTAAATAC
>NW_017306447.1:1264896-1285504 GCF_000935625.1 Nanorana parkeri | reverse complement strand
TATTAATATAATTACATAAAAACTATGATCACATGTACAGTTAAAATTAGGGTTTAACAAACCATCTGCTACTGTCCATGCGCATGGTACCGCTTTCCATATTATGGGTAAACAGGCACTTGTGCACAAAGGCGCGCCACAAAATGTATGCGCAAAAGCGCGACAAATGGAACGTTGGAAATTACGCTATGACTCCTAATAGATCACTCTATTTAAACTGGCCTGCCTGACTCCAAGTTGCTGGATTGTCTTCCATCTAGTACCTGTGTTTCCTGTGTGTCTGTTGAACTTCCTGACTTTTGACCCAGATTGCCTTTGTACCTTACTGCCCAACTGGTGTGACCCCTGGCTTGTTTGACCACGATCTTGGATTCCATTCTGAACTTCGCTGCCCGTCTGGTTTGACTTCAGCCCTACCTGACCCGATCCAGTCCCTGGACACCAGCTTGCATGGTGTGATCACTCGCTGTCCACTCAGATTCTGTTCCCAAATCCAGAGTCTTTGGGACACGAGGTGCAAGAGAAGCCTCCTTACCCATCCAGATGCAAGCTCTGAAAAGTGGTATTGTTTTTTTGGCATTACATTGCGGCATGGGTGTGTAAATCATATGTGTGGCCGAACAGAATTTGAAGGTTAAATCACTATCCTCATCATCAACCTCATCTCAAAATATCACCCTAACCGTCCTCTCTGCTCCTCTCATGACCTCCTGTTCTCCATCTCTGTCATCACCTCCTCCCATGCTCGCCTCCAGGACTTCTCCAGAACCTCTCCCATCCTCTGGAACTCCCCAATCTGTCCGCTTATCGCCTACTCTGTCCACCTTTAGGCGATCCTTGAAAACTCACTCTTCAGGGAAGCCTATCCCACCTCAACATTATATCTGTCCATTTACTTCTTCCATTAACAAATCCCAAACAATTATTACCTTTTGTATCACTTGCCCCTTCTAATAGACTGTAGGATCTCATGAGCAGGGCCCTCCTAACCCTCCTGTGTTGAAATTGTATTGTAACTGTACTATCTCTTTTCATGTTGTAAAGTGCTGCACAAACTGTTGCCACTGTATAATAATAATAGTAAAGATAAACCAAGTCATATATGTATGTAGGGGTGCAACATCCTTTTTACTACATAATTGGCAAGTGTTCTATCGGTGAAAATCTAACCTCAGTGGATTTTGGAGGCAAAATCTGGCCCGTGGATTTGGTATCTATTTGCTATCTAGAAGTGACATGAGGGCTGGTTGTTTTGCCATGCTGGGGCTAGTAGCTTCATGAGGGAGTGGTGTCAATACAGCCACAAGTAGCCAGTGGCATTCGAGGCAAAGCGAAATTAGATGAGCAAGTGTGTTGTCTCCTTTTTCTGGTAATGTTTGTGAAGTCTGTGCTAAGTGCAGTTACAAGCACCCCAGGCAGACTTTACTCTTTAAGAGGTAATTCTGTAAATTGCCACACTAGGTAAGCACTCGGTCCAACCAAGTCAGTTGGAGACTGATCTCTACTTGGATTGGTACATTGTATAGTGCCATTTATGAAAAGTGAAGTTCTAGCATTGACTATATACACTGAGTGGCCAGATTATTATGACCACCAGACGTTTGTAGGCAAATTAGCTATAATTAGCTATAATTGTGAGCTGAAGTTGCTAGAGGGCCTGAGCATTATAAATAGGAAAGCAGGTTGTTTACCACGACAGTAGAAGTGATTTTTTTCTGAAGATATGGGTAAACAACGCGATTTAACAGCCTTTGAACGTGGGATGGTTGTTGGCGCTCTGAGCCATGGAGCGAGTATCAGCAAAACAGCAGAATTCGTTAAATGGTCAAGAGCAGCTGTTGTTAAAGTGTTTAACCTCCCTGGCGATATTCACAAGTCTGGCTCGGGGTGAATTTTCCATACCAGGAGCGGTAACCCCGAGCCAGACTCGGGGCTGCAGAGAAAAGTGACACTCACCTTGTCCCTGCGAGCCCGCGGCGTCCTCTGCTGTACGCGGCCCGAAAATGAAACTAAAAGTCAGATGCCGGCATCTAACTTTTAGTTTCGTTTTCGGGCGTCACAGCCGGCGGGAAATTCAAAAGTGAAAAGTTGCAATATACACAGAATACACACAATACAATGTAATCTGCTATGATTACACTTATGTATCAAACTATTTCACTTCAATTTTGTCCCTAGAGCTTTGTCCAGTGCCCTGCCTGACACTTTTTCACAATTTTAAGAAATTATAATATAATAAATAATTATAAAAAATTATAATAAAATAATTTAAAAAATGGTCCAGTAAATGGGAATTCTGGGGGCGTTGCCTGATCCGTACCACAGTAAATAAAGTACCAAGTTTGCACATCACTGAGCTCGGTCGCAGAATCCTCGCTGTCCTCACTTTCAGTGTCTGTTGAGGAATTTCCCAACGAATCGCTATCACTCAATTCTGCAAGTAGTTCTAATTTACTATCGCTGTTTTCTACCTGGTCTAAAACCGCTTTTGACCTAAAACAGTGACGATTCTGCGACCAAGCTCAGTGATGTGCGAACTTCGTCCCGTCTGCAGCGTCTCAGTATACCGCGAGCTGTAGCACACGGTATACTGAGCTTTAGGTGACGGGAGGGCGCTGGTTTGTGTCCTCCCGTTACCCTTAGGAGAACTATGGGGAAAAGCCCTGACCCCATAGTTCTCCTTTAAAGCTGAACTTCAGACAAGCAACTAAATAAACAGATGAAATACATATAGTACACTGAACCTGCCAAAGGATTTCCATCCATTCAGTCCTGAGATTTACACATATCTGCCACATAGTATAGCCCTGTCTGACAGGCCAGCAGAACTGATTTTATTCAGCTGCAGTTAAGTAACAATTATAGGACGTGTCCCTGCCGCAGCAAGTGACTGGACAATGAAAGTAGATGCAGCAGACTGATGAGCTCAGCTCCTGTATAAATGGCATCCATTAGATGCCCATTTTCATGGGAATGTGGGGACTTTAGGTTACATGCAATTTTTGGTGTTTTTCCCAGTTTTTGTATTTTAGTGTACTTCCTCTTTAAGAGTATCCAACGGTGGATTTTTTCGGCGGGAAAAAACGTTATTTTGGCGGGAAAACATCACCACGAGAATGGATGTCAGTTGGGATTTATGCCCTATATAAGGAGGTGCAGAGTTGGTTAAAATCATCCAGTTGGAAAACCCGTTTTGAAGCTTATTGACCGTGCAAGATGGAGAAGCTGCTGCAGAGAGTTTTGGAGAAATCACAGCCTGCGGGGGGTGAAGACTGGCTTCGTCACTGCCTGATTATTGGTTAATTATTAAGATTGGTTATTAGAGTTTGATTTAATTTTTATCCTATAAAAATGCAGCGGCCAATTAATGCCAATTAAATTAAAAGAGTGTTAAGTGATTATTTATTTAGAGTTTAAGTTAATATAAACATATGTCACATACAGTCCCATGCTCCTCTCTGAATGCTCACTGCATTAACATATAAGCACTGCTGCACAGCTGACTATTTCTTTATGCTTAGGATTAGGGTTGCACAGATACCAAGTACAGTACTCGGTACAAGTACGAGTACATGTACCGATACTTCTGAGCTCCAAGACTACACTAGAGAAAAATTCAAAAATTAGGAGGCAGCTGCCATTTGTAAGGAGCACACTGAGCTCCTGGGATTTGTACATCTCTGTTTTAATGTACGATTTTGTTTTTATAAATATAAATAAAGGGATGCACAGATACCAGTTTTGCGAGTACGAGTACTGGTACTTGCCGAGTACTTACAAGTACGAGTACTGATAGATTTTTGTTTATTGTCATGTGACAGTTTTTCTAAAACAATACCGACTAATGATTTCAGGACAGTGGTGGAGTGCCAGAGCCGGGTCCCAGCTGCAACCGCTGCAACCCTGGTAGTTCTCATGAAAATGCCAAGTATCTGCACTGGTACTCGAAAAGTATCTGTGCAACCCTACTTAGGATAGTTGTGAAGAATGACCCTGCGAGGTCCCAAAAGGCGCTTGTTTCCATTTTGACAATTTGTTCCATAAAATGAGCATTTGGTGATTCTAAAAGGATCTTCGGTGTGCTGGCGGCATTCTTCACAACCATCCTATGTACAGGCAGTCCCCGGATTACGAACAAGATAGGGACTGTAGGCTTGTTCTTAAGTTGAGTTTGTATGTAAGTTGGAACAGGTACATTTTTTAAGTGTAACTCCAGCCAAAACATTTTTTATTTTGTTTTGGATAGCATAGGGAAGGGTTTACCCCCTGTAAAGTTTGTTTTGGTGTGTGCCACTGTTCAGAAGATTTCACCTCACTTTCTTTCTGTCCCTCTGACAATTGGATTTTGAAAATGTTGGGTTGTCATGGAAACAAGGATTGGTGATAAAGCTTCAGTGGAGACGCCTTTTTACAATGATCACTCTTACAGGAGTGAATTTCCCTTCTTAGGGGTCGATAGCCCTTCACTTCCTGTTGTCCTAAAGACAGGAAGTGAGATAATGGGGTCTATTCACTAAGCTGCCTAGGCAGCCGAGTGACTCACCGACCCCAAGCAAAGTGAGCCGAACGCTGTTTGGCTATTCACTTCAGGCTGGTACGGCTGATTCCAACCTTTCTGTGAGAAAGTGTTTCTCTCCCAGGCGGCCGGGAGCCTATTAGACTCCCAGAGCGTCCGGGGGAGGAATGACAGATGCGTTCCTGGTTACCGGGTAACCAGAAACAACATCTCTCATTACACACTGAGAACATGGAGAGGCCGCTCTCAGTGTGTAATGACAGCGTCCCTGGTTAGCTGGTAACCAGGGACGCTGATCTCTCTGCAAGTGGCAGGAGCCAGCCGTGAGATGACGGCTGGCTCCGCACAGCTGTCAGAAGCAGGCTGGTGGCCGGCCATGGCTTTCAGCGCGGCTCAGTCGAGCTGAGGCATATGCCTTCGGCTCGACTGAGCCGCTTGGCCAACTTTGGGAGCTGTACGGGCTATAGGGAATAGCCCGTACAGCAGCCTGGGTCCTGGGGCCGAAGCTAGCCGAAGGATCAGCCGAAGCTACGGCTAGATCCTTCGGCAGCTTTGTGAGTAGACCCCAACCTCACAGTGACCCGGAAGAAGAGGTGGGCACCCCTCGTCTGCACGTCTAACAAGAGCCAACTTCCTGTAATGTATGTATATATTCATGTATTAATGAATACAGAGCTGCATTCATTTGTGTCTTTTATATATGCTTAAAGATCAGCTTTGGATTCGCTTTGCAAAGTAAACATTAATTTTTGTTAACTGAACAGTCCCTATTCCTTTAGTTAATAAACCCCAGAGTCATGTACCTTAAAAGCCCATGTTGTCTAAACTCTCATGGTTTTGTTTCAGGAAAATAAAGGCAAAACAGGGTCTGTATAATAATCATGGAGTAATGGTAGGAATTATAACAATAATAATACTGTGATATTTATTTGTCAATTCTAATCATTGCAAATGTTTTTCCATCTGTCTGTCAACAAACCACCCAAAAACATTAATGTACAGGAAACACGTTACTCAATAGAGTGCTAAAATTCTCTGTATAATATACACCTATTTTGTTTTTTGTTTTCACCTTTTTTTAATGCTTGTTGCGTCTCAGTGCTGCTGATCTCCTGCAGTCTCTCTTCAGTCACTTCCTGTTTACATGCACCCCAGTGCTGGCTGCATAACACTTCTAAAGGTAAGTTTCCTAATGGTTATAACAGTGAACCATGCGTTGAAATGGCCACTTGTAATATCCATATTACCCATGTGATGCACAGGAGCACAACTGGGCCAGAGACAGAGCGTTGTGACGCTATTATAAGAATCGTCTGAGCAAGGATGTTCAAATGGCAGTTCCTCAGGTATTGTAAATATATAGATAAATATAATGTAAAAATATATCAAAACTGATTTTAGAATTGACAATAACATGTTAAAGCTTTTATGGCATTTTAGTGACTGTGTTTACATATCTTCAAAAACAGACAGCGTGCCAATGCACAAATGGGTGTTTCTGCTATAAAACAAAAGCAAAAAGTAAATGTTTATGACCATGTGCACACAAGCACTGGACTACAAAGCAGGTAAGAGGGTGTACATTAAGCATTTGGATGAAAAATAGTAATTTAAAATGACTGTTCCTATATGTATTAAAAGCAAGCTCCAAGCCTATGACTATCAGAACGGCCATAACTGTGGGTATTTGGAGGCTGCTGTAGGTAATGTATGTACAACTCTAGGTACCTACACTGTATACCTACAACAGTTTTTATTTCCACTGACAGACTATGTTTAAATTAATGTAGGCAGGGCGCTTGTAAAAAATTATGCAGTTTGGTTGCTAAGTCAGACCTAGTAAAGCTTAGAAAGTCCATCACGATATTTGTTTATAACATTTATATTATTCCGTGATCGGGAGCTGTACGGGCTATTGTGAATAGCCCGTACAGCACCCCCTCGGTTCTCCTGAACCGAAGGGGTCCTGGTGCCGAAGCTAGCCGAAGGATCGGCCGAAGCTATGGCCAGATCCTTCGGCAGCTTTGTGAATAGACCCCTTAGGTTCACTTACAGCAGTGGCATGAAGAAGCTCAGCACTACTACCCTCATACACAAATTAGAGGGAACGTGGAAAGAAGCCAGCTAAACCAACAGCATGTTTTGGGATTGAAACTGCAGTATAAGATGGAGACCTGCACAAACACGGGTCTAAAGTGAGTTTAAACCCAAAAGGAAATATGCTAATCCCTAGCTGATGATGTCCAAATAGAGTTGTTCCTTTTGACTGTTTTGGAAGTGTCTTTGGGGCTGTCTACCTTAACCATGGTTGACTCATGAATGAGTTACATACCTAGAACAAGAATGGGTCCAACAAAACTGTAACCTGTGGTCCACATAACTTTTTGTGGCCAGTGATTTATTATGCCTGATTTACTAAAGAATGAAGTAATCCAAAGTGAGGAGATGTCAGTCTATTTTCATAACTATATTTCAGGGGCGTGCGGTCAGGGGAGGCAGGTGAGGCAGAGCCTCCCCTAGTATTATGGAGGAAAAAGCTGTCAGCTTCAAGTCTGAAGCTGACAGCGTCTTCTCTATTCAGATCGGCTTCTATCAGGTTACACAGCAGGGAAATCCTGGATGGATCACTGCCTGTTAATTACAGGCAGCGCTGTATCCCGGCTTTTGACAGGTAGTTAGGTTACACAGCAGCGGGCTTCCCCACTGCTTGTCTAACCTAACTAGTGAGACAAGAGCTGTCACAGACTTTACTCTGTGTTAGAGGTGTGAGCTCTGTGGATGATGCCTCAGCAGTGACAAGCAAGTGAGGGTCAGGGAGGCACCTCCCTGTCTCCTCCCTCCTTCCTTGGGGGCGGAGTTTTGGCAAGGCGGGGTTTTGGGGTGGGACGGGGCTTTGTCGGGCTGGTGGTGGAACGTGCTGGGGGCAAGGCTGGGTAATGCCTCACCCGGAACCAACGGTCCTGCACGTCACTGCTATATTTCAGATATTTAGATTATCCCTCTAGTGTCTTCTTGCACATCATATTCTGCCTGAGGAAGGGGATCCTACGAGACCCTGAAACGTTGCACTTGTGTGATATGCTGCAATACATAGACGCATTTGATCTGCATTTGGAGTGCCGGTGTTCCTTTTCTATTTCTTCTTGCACATTAGGCACATTAGTCAGAATGCCTACAACTGCTGAAAATTACAAGATCAGCAACCACTGATTATCTATTGTCCTCTAAGTCATAGCAGACAGAAAGACAGACAGAAATAGAGATACCATAAAGTCCAACCAGTGTAGAGTGCTAATAAGCAGAAGCCATAGCCTGCATATTAACAAATATGGTTCCTCCATGTACATATTCATTTATTAAATTCAATAACTATGGATAAGAAAAAATTACAATTATATATGTACATGTACAATTTATAATAAACTGATCACATTCAAATGTATAACAAAAAACTTTAAACATTCCATAAATGTTTTTAATTAATATATTTGCGGATCTCTGCAATAATATAGGCGCTATAGTTGACATCAATATGTATTTTGGCGTGTATGACTTACCTCCCAAAGTGTCCCTTCTTCTTTTAATATAGCAACCAGCATCCCAATTGGCACCATCATGCAAGAGAGAAGACCCATGAGAATGCCTAATGCTTCTGACCAGAAAGGGAACTGGTAGCTGCCATACTGGGAGGGTTGATACTTCAATAAGCAGTAACCCAATAAGCCCTGGAGGATATAAAAAATAATTTCACAATGTTGTGACAGCAATGCTTCTGATGCTACAGATAGCTATTCCTTCAAATAATCTGGAGTCCTACATAGTTTATTCTAGCATTTTGTTCATGATCTACTCTTCTTTTCAATTAAATTACTGATCTTTAAAAATGGTCAGTCCAATGGTCAGTCCAACCAAAACTAATATTTCACCTGTGGTTAAACAATTGTGGGCTGAAGCAGTCACTTCCTTGGTCAATCCTATAAAAAGTTTTCTTGGCCTGAGTTGGACATTTTGCCACCTGCTGTAGTCATTTACCCTCCTTAAGGGTTCTATATTTCATTTAGTGTACTCTTCAGAGAAAAGAGAGACTCAGGAATACTTACGGGAAGGTAACCAAGCTGAAGGTACAAAGATATATAAGAAACAATGGGGTAATTTAAACCACCACGCATCAATTTTAATGCCAAGGATCTGGACTACTAGTGGAGTTATGGGACCCAGGTTAGTATTCATATTAACTTCATAGTGATCCACTGCTGTGGTTATCTTTTAAGCAATCTTGCAGGATAATTGAGGACACAGTCGGTAAAAAAACACTGTGTACCTGGCACAATCCAATGCCCTTATCTAGTTGCACATGTAATAGGCACAAGACAGAAAAACACTGTATAAATCTGCCAAACATTGCTACGCGAGAAGTTGTACACATGGCAAAGCAAAAATAACAGACACAGTCACCTAACATTACCTTTACCAGTGCTGCCACTTCTCTGCAATAAATAAAATGATAAAACAGATGCACAGTGTGGATTATTTAATATGCTATATTTTAAAGGTTTTCTGCCATGTTCAGATTTATGATGTGTAAATGATGCAGTTAATCAATTGTCCAAAGCAGAATGTATTTATAGAGAGGGACTGCAATGAGTGTACAGAGAAGGGTTCTGAGTAATCCTGGGGATACTGCAATCTGTCACTTATGCAATCCCAGCGATTTCCTCAACATGTCTGCTCTATCAGTCTTTCAACACATCGCTTGTTTCTATGATTTAGTTTTTTACTACATTAAAACAGAAAATTATTGTCCACCAGACAGTTTTGTTTTTTAATCCATGAGAAATGCATATACCTTAATCAATGAAATGTAGGAGTCGGTGTATCTGTATCTGCATGTATGATGTTTATGTAAATATAAAGTGTGTGTATGTGTGTGTGTCTGTGTGTGTGTATATATATATATATATGTATATATAGCACATTATACTTGACAACTCCTTGAGCACTAGTGAAGGAGACCCTTGGCTGCTGTGAGGATGTGCAGATCTTGCATGTTAAAGATGTTTAGGTTAAGATTATGGCCTGATTGGCTTATGTGTTGTGGACTTCAGAGAGTGTATTTATTGAAGTTCATGAGCACAGGTATTAGGCCTTCTGCTATCCAACGAGTTCCCCACCCACTTTGAGTTCTATTTGTTTGACACAGCTATATTAGAAGTTAGAACCTTATTGTTTGTAATGCTGTTTAATGTTTATGCCCTTAAAGTGGAACTAAACCCTTCTATTCCACTGTCCACCAAGCACAGTGCCTGCAGATCAAAGGGATGAGCTTTAGCCCTAATTAACTAATTCTTCCCCTTCTCCCCTTAACTTATATTTTCCTGGTTATTTAAAAAAAAAAAAAAATTCTAACCCCTAATATTTAATCAGTTTATTTTTTTTCGTTTCACATTCAAAAAAGAGTAAACTTAAAGTCTTTTATTTCATTTGTAAATAACTTTGCAATGTTTTGTACCAGAATTATAATTTTTGTGTTATTTTTAAAAGAACAAATTTATGAATACAATGTATACTTTGTGTCTACAGTAACATTAACTATCACTGTTCAAAGTATAAAAAAATCTGTTTTAGTTTTTTTACATTTTTAGTCTATGGATTTAATTAAAACAATGAATTCATCTTTGTAAGACAATATCACCAAAAGAAAGCCTTGTTTGCCCTAAACAATACCCATCTTTATTATTTTGTTGTCTTCAGTAAAGACAAAGTTCTTTCTGAATAAACAGGTCCCTCGCTTTAAAAATTGTAAATGTAAAAATTGCTCTGGTCCATAGGGGATGTAAAGGTGTGAGAGCTGAAGTGAATAAGGATTTAATAACAATTATTGAACATTTCTAACTTAAGCTTTCCTTTTGGCATACATTTAAAACAGTAGGTTTAGTTTTGCTTTAAAGTGGAAATTTAGTTGATATGGACCCCCAGAGATCTTGCAATAATGTCTATACACAGCTTACTTGCACATTATGACATACTTAGCTCCTAGAATGCCCTCCTCCAGCGATGTGACATTGCTACACCATTACTGCTGTCAACGTTTCCTGGACTTTTTCTGATCCAGAGTCTTTGGGCTTCTGCATTTGCCAGCCCCAGATAAACCTTAAAACTATACCTGCTGACAATTGTTTTTATAGTATAGTTGTTGGGGTAGTCAAATGCCTGTGACTAGCACGGACAGAACGTGACTGTGTGTGTTTACAAATCTCATGATTTTCTGGCCCAATTTTCCACCATGCTGATCTTTCGTAAAACAAATATTAGATATGTCCAATCTACTCACCAATAATGTAACCGGTGTTAAAAATGCCCAGCAAGCTTTAAAATAGATTCCTGGTTTGAATCCAAGCATCATTTGTATATCTCGGCAAAAATACTTTATTCCTAGACAAGTGGACATTATTATTATTAATATTATTATTATTATACAGGATTTATATAGCGCCAACAGTTTGCACAGCGCTTTACAATATAAGGAAGACTTTACAATCACAATACAATTCAAGACAGAATGGTAAGGAGGGCCCTGCCCCTGAGGGCTTACAATCTAAAAGTGAGGGAGAAGTGATACTTGAGGAGATAGCTGTGTGGGGATGAATTGTTTGACAACGTGATGGTTGAGTGTTTAGGTTGAGGTGGGATAGGCTTAACAAAGTTTCATTCACAGCAAGTAAATGCTCACCATTTTCTACAAGTCTATTGACAATCAAGTCTATAGCGAGATTCTTTGGACAAGCAAACAGCCAATTTAAGGTCTGTGTCGATGGGCTTTTGTTTGCTTCAAATGGATTTTGAATTCCCATATAAGTCTATGGGATTGCAAAACCTGTTTGAAGCACGTTAGAAGGAGGTCAGCTGCAGGGCAAGTTGACCAATGTATTGTCAATTCATTCCGAATTATCCCAGAAGCATCTCAAACTGGTGACAAACAGATGCCATCGACAAAAAACCCACAGCTGGACAACACAGGTCCTTAAGGATCCAACATCTAACAGAACTTTGCAAACTGCATTGGGAAGGATATACATGGTTGGTAAATAGCATACAGGCTGGCCAATGTGCTTCAACATTATACAACTTGATCTACCACCCATCCCTCAGATCAGATCCTTTTTCTCTGCAGGATGTGCTATAGATTAGCAAAACATTATATCCAAAGTGGCCTAATCTGATAGTTTAGGTATGTGTATGAAGACTTGAAATGAGCAAACTGAAAAACCTTTGCACAATTTGGTTTGCTGGAGGTTCGCAGCTAAACTTTTATCAGTGGTAGCACTACCAATGCAAAATAACAGATCACCAGCCGACTTCTGTTTGTAAACAAACCATCCTAGGTGATATCATTTAACAAATATGGTCATGACCATGTTTAGTAAATTACATAATCCAGGATCCCTAGCCTGTTTGTTGACGAACATAGATCGGCTGGAGATTTGTCATTCTGCAGCAGTAGTATGAAGGGGAAAGATTGTCAGGTCACCTTGGCAGCGAGTCATCTTGATTAATGCTACATCTACTTTGCTGGATGATATGATTGATACTAGAGTTACATTATAGGATGTTATTTGCATTTTTATTTAAATGAAGGACTTTGTCACAGTGTATTTGTTCCTTTTTAAAGGGGCAATACACATTAAAAAACAATGGAAAAAAATGGCATTGGATTCCTCCCATAATTCATCCCATGACCTTATAGAGGCATATAGCCTGTGTCCTCACGAAAAAGAGGTCAGTGAGGGAGCACCCTCCCAATGCTGACCCACCACACTATTGATACAAAATGACAGATCATCGACTGTCTTCTGTTTGTAGCACCCCCAGCTTGTTAGTATACAAACAAAGGAATTTGTCATTTTGCGGCAGTAGCACTATCACTACAAAATGACAGATCCCCATGTCAACGTAACTGATGTTGGATTTACTGATTTACATCAAGGGACATTGTTTAGCTTCTTTTTTTTTTGAGGGGGAGGGGGGTGTTAATAAAGGACGTTTATTTACACCCCCTTTACTAACTTTTTTTAGTAGAGTACCCCATACTCACTCACATATGGGGGAGGTCTAGATATCTGTGTGCCCCCTTATTATAAAGGGGGCTTCCATATTCTGATAAGTCCCCCATTGCAAACTTCCATATCCCATTTGGGGACAGGATGTGGGAATGAGGCCTTTGTCCCCTCAATCTGGGGACAAGGTGCCATGCAAGGTGCCCTTGCAACGTATGGAGCACAGTAGGGAAGGCCACAGGCTTACTGCTCTTTCTTGGTCATTCAGGCTGCATAAGGAATTTGAATGAATTTTAAGGAGAATCCTATGCCTTTTTGTTTTTTTCCTTTTAAGGTGTAATGTACTTTTTTTTTTAAAAAGGGAAAAATTCATGGGATTCCTCTTAAAATTTCAACCACAACCTTATCCTGGCATGCAGCCTGGGTGGCCAGAAAAGAAAGGGCAGCAGATATACATTCCTTTCCCCATATTGAACCATACCGGGCCACATGCTTTTTACATTGGGAGAGTACCTTCCAAAGTTCCCCCTTGCATGGCACTTTGTCCCAATGTTGGCAAAGGGATAAGGGTCTTATCCCTTTTATCAAAATCTTGAAACCTAATAATATGGAGACCCCCCCATATATTCCCCTTCCCCAAAAGAATGAGTACAGGGTACACTAGTACCCCTAATTACTCATTCCCAGAAAGAGATAAAAGTAAATACAAAAGCAAACAATGTCAATTTAACGTCAATCACATCATCCAGAAGTGCTCATAAATCATGTCAACCCGCTGTCAGAAGATGTCCCGCGACAGTTTTGTGAATTCATGCCAAGCCCAATGAATGTAACTTGCAGGCATAGTTCTAATATATTGTCCACTATGAAGCCAAATGACAGAAGTGAGAGCCAAGATATGAAAAGAGTGACTACTTTTGTAGAGACCCCAAATATTATAAAATGCCAGTGGATGGCTGATTAACCTGCATCTACCTAAAACAGAGTTGTCAGTTTCAGATTAGTTAGCCTTTAACGTCTATACAGATCTCCAGTACTAAAAATAACAAAATATGTGGCCAGAAGAGTGAAACAAAATGAGTAAAAAAAATTAAAAAAAAATGCACACTTTGAGGGCTAGTTCACACCATAAGTGCATGCATCTGCACAGCTACAGTGCGATGCGTTTTTGCGCATTTTTACAGCGATTTTTACAAGTTTTTTTCTTTTTTTAGCTTAAAATGGGCTTTCAGGTGCAGTCCAGTGCATTTGTATGCGTTTCTGATGCTTTCCTTTGCGAACATGTGCAGCTAAAATGAGGCAAGCAGTATTTTTTTCTGACTGCATCAGAACGGACTACACTGGTGTGAACAGAGCACCAGAAATTCCATTGGAATGCATTGTGACATAATGTTGATGTCACTGCCAAACTGGACAGGCTGCATCACTCCTGCATCTGGTGTGAACTAGACCTGAGCCTTTTTCCCCCCCTCGACATGTTGCCCACGGCACTAGTTACACGTGCCTTTGTGGCAAATCCAGGCAATACTTCTTACCATATATTCTTGAAACCACAAGACAGAATGTGATCACTATCACCAGGAGGCCAAATCCAGCACTGTAGTCATCCAAAAAGACCAGCCAATACATTCCACCCTTGAGCATTAAAACACAAGAAAAGGTATTACAACAAATAAAGTCATAAAATATTTCTACTGTCGCCATTAACAAAAGGGTGTGAAAGGTACATACTGATAGTTAGATAATACCCAGTAGTTAATTATACTGTATATCAGCTTGGTTTTCTAAAAGCGACCTATAAATATTTGAAACACTGCTTTGGCACTAAACCTCATCTTTCAGTTTTCAGAAAGTGCTTGTACCCTTCTGCTACTTACCGATCTGTATGGTAAATGACCAATATATCACCATAATATCAGTTATAAACATTGCTAACCATGTACCATTCTGAATAATTTACACTGTATGTACATGTATTAAAATCTCAATAAAAATATATTTACAAGAAATGATTGATCAGTTTAACACCCAACGTATGCTACACAGCAAAGGTAAATATAATTTCAATAATTGTTCATGGTTAGAATCACAGGATTTTACGAGGCAAGATGTTGGCCAGCCAAAAAGTCTGGTTGCTAAAAACCTGACCGCAACCCACATTTTGTTTTTCAATTTTAGATAGTTTACAGAAACGTTATAACCTCTGTCCGGTTTTTATTGCTGCCTATGTCAGGTTTTTATTGCTGCCTATGTCAGGTTTTTATTGCTGCCTATGTCTGCACTGGGAAGATTTTCTTACTTCCTGTCCTAATGACAAGAGCCACAAGGACAAGAATTGTTAAGTAATCTCTTTGACATAGACTGCCTAGGTGTCCTAGCTCTGAACACACAGCCCACATGCCATGCACCCTGTATGTTAACCCCTTTAGGATGGAGGCAATTGTCTGACCGTAAACAAAACATAGAATTTGAGCTATATGTCTGTTCAACCATAATTTACCTATTCACATTAAGTGCACCCACACTTATTATATATTGGACAAATAGGGCTTTCGTCTGACATCAAATATTTATAAATTAACTGTAATTATATATGAATAAAATATAACCAATTATGAAAAAGTAAGACAGTTTCATTTTTCCAAACATGCACACACACATTTTATTGGGAATATCATAATAGTGAAATGTTTTACTGCAATAAAACACCTATAATTGTATTCTATGTCCCATGAGTACATCATGTACGGGTTTAATTGGGTTTGTGGGAGTTACAGGGCCAAATATGGGGCTTGCTCATTTCAGTCATCATATATGGAATTTTGGCACATTGCATTTCCGGACCTAGGTTGCCTTTGAGACAGTATGGCAGCCTTGGAAATAGAATATTTCCATAATATCGTACCATTTTCAAAAGTAGACAACCCAGAGTATTCTAACGGGTACCCCCATGTACGGGTTATACAGTTTTTTTGGAAAGTTACAGGGCTAAATATATTGTACACCCATTTCAAAACGTTGCAAAATTGATTTACTGGGTCTATGTTGCCTTTGAGAAAGAAAAATTCCAAAATAATGGCAAACCATTTTCAAAGGTAGACAGCCCAGGGTATTCCAAATGGACTATTTTGTGTTGTTTTGTGTAGCCACTGTATCATGATTTTAGAATGATGGGTTTAACGTAAATGGGGACAGGCCAAGGTCAGGGGATCCATAAGTCAGAGTAGTTGGTATAGGACAAGCTGAAGTCAGGTACACAGAATAATCGCTTATAAGTCAAGTCACATACACAATAATTTGAATTAATCTAGCTGTGTATGGTAGACTCTGAAACAGTCTGTGATACATAGGCCTAGTAGAGATGGACAGGAAGGGCAATGGTAGCTAGAGTCTTTTCTAACTTCTTTTTTGTAACAGACTCTGCATTTTTCACTACGGAAAGTGTAAAAAAACTTTAAGGTTACATTTTATGTAAAACACAGGTAAAAATCACACCCCAAAAATGCTGAATGGTACTACTGTACTGATTAGTGTGATCACAGCAACAAAACTGATCAGCGCTGAAAGGGTTAATTTTTTTTAAAAATAAAAGAGTCAAAAATGGGTAAAACTAACAAAGGGTAAAATTATAATTTAAAAAAATGCAAAAATCACACCTGAATACAGTATACCGAACAGTACTACTGTCCTGATCAGAGTGATCACAGTTATAAAACTGTGATCAGTGCTGAAAGACTTCATTGTTTTTAAATAAAATTATTAAAAATGGGTACAATTAACAAAAAAAAGAGAAAAATACACCCCAACAATCCTGAACAGTGCTATTGTACTGATCAGAGTGATCACAGTTATAAAACTGTGATCAGCAATAAAGGGTTTTTAATTTTTAAATAAAGGTTTTTTTTTCCCCCCTTATTATAACTGGCTACTTTTTGTAACACCGATCTGTCTACTACTCTCGCCTCAGATCACACTGTGGAGAGAGAGAAGCAGAGGCACTGCTGATAGCCAATGATTCGAATCATTGGCTGTCACAATGTATCAACGATCGCAGTGACTGCTTGTCACTGCGATCTCGTGACCCGGATTGCAGCAGATTGGATCCTGGGGGATTGCCAGGCAAGTCCCTGCTTTGGATCCCGCCGGGTAAATATAACGAACCCCTGCCCGGTTATTTTGTTGGTGTCTGTGTCTCTCAGGAAATTTCCATACACTTCCTGTCATTGAGTTGCAACAGGAAATTAGATGAAATCTCTACACAGTGAACAGAACTCCCATTTTAGTGATTTGTCATAGGAAAAGGTATTCCCATCAGAGGGTTTTCCCTCACCTTTTGCTTTGATGAGAACTTTTTGGGTTTTTCCATCACTTTCTGTCTCTATGACAGAGGTCACCAGAACAAATAGGGATGGCGAATCTCCCTAATGGGGACACAGACTTCAATAAAAAATTCCCTCACCACTATATCCAAACATTTTGAAAAATATTTTGTTGGCACGAGTACTGAGACATGCAAGTGAAGTATATACAGTACATCAAGTAGACTTCCATTCAGTTTAACCACTCCCACTGTAAAGCACCTCATAGACATTTCCATTTTGTTGCTGAAGTACGCAATGCATTCTGCAAACTTTAATAATTTTGTGTGTCCTGGTTTTTCTCAAACCTAGCAATGTCTCTGACAGACAACTAAAAGTCTGTGGAGTGTGGAAGACTTAAAACCTCTGTAGCTTCCTTTCCTTGTGTGTTAGTGTCACAGACACCAAAAGCAAGGGAAAATATCTCTAAAATATAAATATCTGCTACAGCAGGCAATAAAACCCACCAAAAATGTGTACTTTTTTCCAGCCTGCACAACATTAGCAAAGAGATTTTAGCAGTATCTGGGCTTCAATTTCTTGATGTGTCACCTGGTGGTGTCTGCAGTGCACTCAGAGACAAGAGCACGTCACCTGTTCCAGCCAAAAAAATAAAAAACTGATCAGGTGCTGTCTATGGGTGCTTTATCATTGGTATTAGGTTTAGTGGTCCATGGAAAAAGCAGAATCTACAGAGATTACTTACATCAGTGGTGAGGATCAACCCTAGCAGAAACAGCACAACACAGATGATAAAAGAGAAAAAAGCTTTCTTTGGTCTGAGGTAATAGGGAAACTCGTCTGTGATGGCCGTCACAATGGTCTCCATGAAGGCAAACTGCGGAGGACACAAATAATATCCTGCATGAAAATAGGAGAAAGCAAACCTGCAGCATTCACTCAAGTAACAAAAAGTCATGTGATGATCAGGCACTAACTGACTAAGCCTCGTGAGATATACAGGTTTACTAGCATGCAGTGTGTGTCCATCTAATTTTAGCCCAATTAATGTATTGTATGTAGAACTGTTCTCTTTGATACGTTTACTGACTTAACAATTTCAGTATTCTGATAGACATTAGATAAAGAATGATGACTATGATCATCAGAAAATGGGACTACAATCTAGCTTTCTGTTGGTGGCCTAGGAGAGAAGATCTCTCAAACAGTGTCAGTAAAAGAATGTGGTGCCTGCTCGATTATACGCTATATAGGGTCAAAAGTGTGGAGACCTGCCATTCACACCTATCAATATGGACCCTCCCCTCTCCTTTGGGGCTTTAACAGCCTCTACTCTTCTGGAAAGGCGTTCTACAGTATTTTAGAGTGTGTCACATGCACAAATGCCAAAAGGCTTTTCACAAGATTTGTTGGGTGTGTCAAATGCACAAATGCCATTTATGTGGTAAGGTACTGATGTTGGATAAGAAGACAATTGCAATCAGCTTTCTAGTTCATCCCAAAGTTGTATAGTAGGATTGAGGTCAGACTACTGTGCATGTGACACGAGTTCCTCTACACCAAACTTACCAAACTATGAGGTCTATTCACTAAGCTGCAGTAGGCAGCCGAGTGAATGACCGACCTAAAGCGAAGTGAGCCGAACGCTGTTCGGCTATTCACTTCAGGCTGGTAAGGCTGATTTCAGCCATATATCGGCTCAAATCAGCTGTACATTGGGTGGCTTCGGGTCGGCGGAACATGCTCGGCATGTTCGGCCGACCCGAAGTGCAGAAGGAGTTCGACTCAGGCGATCCAACATCTGGATCGGCTAAGCCAAACCTCCGGCAGGCTACTCACAACTGTTCGGCTGAGCGGCATTCGGCTCGGCTGTTCTGCTCGGTCCCTCTGTGGTACCAAGCAGAACAGAAAAATAGTTTAAAAAGTAGAAAAAAATAAACAGAAAACGATTGTGCGGAGCTAGCTCCGCCCAACAGTTTTCTAGTGGCCGGCGGTTCTGCTGCCGTAAAAAAAAAAAGAAAAGGAAAAAAAACTCTCCAGCTCCCAGCTGCCAAGGAGAGAAACACTGCTTTCTCTTTTTTTTTCTTTATTCTGACACGGAGCCGTGTCAGAATAGAAAAAAATAAATTCAGCCTGCTTCTGACAGCTGGGCGGAGCCAGCGGTGATCTTACCAGCTAACCAGGGACACTGATCTCCAGACAGCAAACTCTCCCGGGCGCTCCTGGAGTCTCCCGCTCCTGGCCGCCAAGGAGAGAAACACTGCTTTTTCTTTTTTTTTCTTTATTCTGACATGGAGCCCTGTCAGAATAGAAAAAAAAAAAATATATATATATTTTTGGCCATAGGAATGCATTGCTAGATTCCTATTGGCTATTTCAATTTGCAATAGCCAATAGCAAACTAGCATTGCACCCGCAGTTCTCCATCAGGTCCCCACTACTGATTGACAGCAGCAGAGGGCAGGTATAATAGCTAGTTTGCTATTGGCTATTGCAAATTGAAATAGCCAATAGGAATCTAGCAATGCATTCCTATGGCCAAAAAAAAAATATATATATATATCTATATATTTTCTATTCTGACACGGCTCCTGTCAGAATAGAATTATGCAAGTTCTGACTTAGAACTTACATAAAATTAATCTCCTTACAATCACAGGTGAACAGGGCAGCAGGAGAGTGAAAGGGAGGAAGCATAAGCAACGGTGGGGAGTTGTCATTTGGGTGAAGCTTTTGCCAAGGGTATGGTAAAGGTACAAATACTGTATAATATCATATTCATTATTTTAATTTTATTATGTAAATATAGAGCTAAACTTTAATATTTATCATGTGCAGCAGCAATGTCTTGGCAACAGCTTTTTGGAGACTGATTTACGGACAGGACAGAGCTGATTAGACTGCGTTAAACCTGACAAGCAGCAGGACGCAGGTTACAGTAGAGTTCACATGGAGCTGAATAATTCTAAGAAGGGATACCCCCCTAGAAGAGCTGGGAGCATCTTGTTTACTTAAAAATACATAGGCTGCCAGCAAGCATACAGGCAGTGCTTAAATTACAAAAAAGCACACACAAAAAAGTGCAATTTAACCTTTAGAATCCTAAAAATGTGTAAAAAAACACAGAATCATAATATGAAACATTATTAAAAAAATTATAGTAAAAATATGGTGGGTGTGTCTGAATGCACTGGGTTTTATCAATATGAATATTTATTTACTGAAACACCACAGTGTTTGTGTTTGGAAATACACATTTTTTCATATGTGATTGACATGATCATTACTATAAGAATTCATTTTACCTTACTTTTTTTGCTGAGCACCAGTATTCACACAAACCAATGTTAAAAAAAAGATAATTGTTGGGTTTTAAAGTGAACTGCTTACCTGACTGTCTAATCCCAGAGTCAAAAGCATGAAGAAGAAAAGGAATGACCAGAAAGGAGACAGAGGAAGCATTGTCATGGCTTGTGGATATACCACAAAGGCCAGTCCAGGACCTGCAAAATAAAAAGCAAATATTTAATACACAGTAATATTCACGTATACATTATACCTCATTCATGTGTCTTTTAGTTTAGGATTGAGGGGAAAGGATTAGAACTATTGCAGATTTTTTTTATTGAGGTATGTGTACCTGTCATGGAGATTTCTCATCACTTCCTGTCCTGGAAACAAGGTTGACAACAATAAACATGTGTCAGGATCTACAAGCC
>NW_017306447.1:1241226-1264744 GCF_000935625.1 Nanorana parkeri | reverse complement strand
CCCCCACCCTCCCCCCTTTCTATCCCAAACTAAAGACACATGATACACAATTTGTTTGTTAATATCACTGTAAGATACAGGCTCCAGAGGTGTCACCTTTAAAGTCAACCCATAATCAGCCTGTGCACACTGAAGGATTTACCGACAGAAACACAACTTTTAAGTCTCTGTTGTGATTTTTATGGATCTTTGAGAATTCATTACTTCATGGTACAAGCAGCTCATGAAGAAAGGTAAGGCTGTCAACCCCAGTATATGCAAATTTTAAAAAGGTTGGTAATGGCAGCTCCCATAGTTCTGTTCTGTTTAATTGATGACCCATTAACAAGAAAGGAAATAAAACCAATAACTGTTACAGTATATTTAATGATGCTAACAGTTTTCCACAATATTCTGCTTTTTAATGGCAGTTCTTCTTTCAACTGGATGGAAGACAGACATTCTAGCATTTTAGGGACAGAAATTCTTGGACCTGGTTCACAACTCTCTCTAATAAATGATAGTTATCTGAGCTCAGCTGTCAAATAAAATCAATGGTAACAGAAGTCTGTAGAAATTATCACATTTGTTTGGCTCTGAATAGCTTGGCCGGGTAAATCTGTCATTTGGCTAATTAGTGATTTAAGAACTTGCCAAACACAGCTAAAAAAGCAATGCAACACTGGAGCACTTGAGCATGCCAAAAGTGCATTCCAGAAATATAAGAAAGAATAACCTGTTGAAGAACAACCAGTAAAAGAAATTCAATTCATTTATAGACATTTACAAGTCATAATTTGGAGGCGGCCCCACTATAAATATAGCTCAAATAAACCAATATGTCTGCATTGAGAATGCCATTTATTAATATGAATAAATTCAATGATTGTCTGCTAAACAATTACTGTATTTTCAATCTGTGTTGTACATCTGTGTGTCTTGCATCCTAATGAGGTTAGTCGACCATTATTGCTAGGAATGCATCGATATCGGTTTTTCGGCATCAAGTAGAAGTAGCGATATTTTTTTCCTGGTACTCTCCGATACCGAATACTGATACCAGAAGTCTTGATTGATACCGGAAGCGTCCTGATTGTCCAGCTTCTCGACCAATCAGGAAACTGAGCTGCAAGTCAGTACACGCCGCCCGGCTTCCTGATTGCCCCGGAAGCCGGCTCATTGCTCCCTCAGGCATCAGGAGCATTTGGGTGAGTACAAGTACTCACCCAAATGCTCGGTACTGGTATCGGTGCATCCCTAATTATTACTAATATTTAAGTCAAGTAATTTGGCATTCCTGCTTTATCCTTCAAAAGATACAGCCTAGCTAAAAATAGACTCATGGTAATAATGTGTGATGTAGTCACATGACACTGGTAAGAGATTTTAGTTTGAAGAAGCAGCAAATCTAAGGGACAATGATAGATAGAGGTAATATGCTGTCTAGCAGTCACTATTCATCCAGAAGGTCTGTGTGTTTTTAATTAAGCACTCATTTTGTCTAGGGTCTAAAATAAAGAGGACATACTCACTTAATCCTCTGTCCCTCCTGGCTTCGAGACCGGTCCCAAAGCCTCTTCTCCCTCAGGCTCCGGCAGTCTAAGAATCCATGCGTCATCACATCCATTGACTTGCATTGGACATGAGGACACTGAGGGACATTTCACAGAAGGAGAGGGAGGTGAGTCACAACCACCACAGGACCGAGGATCAGGTGAGTGCATCTTGTTTATTGTAGACTCTACACCAAAACGAGAACTTAATCCATGCACAGTGGGGGTAGCCCCCCTGCAAGGGTTAATTTTTTACATGCCCAGAGTTCTTTTTTAAAGCCTGCTGGCTTTGACTCAGCTGCTCACCACAAAAATGGGGGCCTCCCTGCTGAACGGGAGGGAGGGGTCACTTTAATCGCAAAATCTACATGTCGGTTAAATGAGAGCACTAAATCAGGTGATCTGGTTACCCACAGTACTATCACCGTAAAACAGGATTATATGACTATAAAACAACTCCACCTCTCCTCATCTCCATAACACAGGGGAGAGGTTTTCTGTAGTCCACAGAGATTTCTGGGAACAATGTTAACTAACAACATCAAGCACAGGCAGAGAGCACAAGATATATAATCTCTTTATGATCTTATAAATTATAATCTATTTCTGAAAGGATCAACATGTATTGTTTGCACTTATTGGACAGATAAAATAAAACATTCAATGGTATATTTAACAAACTAACAGGGAGCAAATCAGAGAAGGTCGTTGTTAGGGGTTACAATTTAGGTGACCTTTTGCATTGTGCAATACCCTTTTTACTAATAGTAGCTGTTGACGATGTCGGTATATGTGCTAAAATGACATGAAAGGATTTCTTTCCTCTTTCTAAGAAATTTGGGAGGTAAACATTGCATTTTTCATTGTAAGCAGTACAAATTGATTTTCCTCAATGATTCAGGAAAGTTTCACTAATTACAAACAATACATTACAGGGAGAAGAGATCATAACAGACATGTAAAAATGCTAAATAATTAGAGGAAAGGCAGAAGAAGTAGCAGAACTGAAAGGAAGAAGCTGCCAAAAATACAATTCCACCAGATTCAGGATGAAAATGAAAGGCACCATCTGGCTAGCAGTATATGTACAACAGGCATCCCGTGTGGGATGTAGACAGTTACAACAGGAAAAGTCAATAATGTAAGATTAGAGCCTTAAGGCACCATTATAAAAATAAGTAAAGCATACTGAGTAGGTCTTATCCGTTCATCATCAGGGAATCACTCTATTGGCTTACTTAAAGCGCAACTGAAGTCACAGAAATAGATTTGCAGTCAGATAGATTATAACAAATAGCACTAACAACCACCATTTTATAGTCTCACCTTAATTTCCCTATTATAGCAGTTGTTTAGTGTGTCTACATATAATTGTGCGGTCTCATAGGCACCAGAGTAAAGCTGGCCAGCCCGTGGAATGAGAAAACAGCGTGGATGGTGGAATCTCCCACTGGTGGCCATTGTATTATATTGTGATGGACTGCAGTCACTGTTTGGCTGACAATTTTCTGCCCACCACATTAGGTGTCTGTTGAGCCTGGAGGGGCCGGCAGGGCCAGCAATGGCTTGGAATTCAAGCCGGTTATGGCCAGCTTTAGACCCACAGTGCTCTATAATGTAGCAGAGCTGCTCAGACACACCACTTCTTTGCAATACAAGTCTGGTGCAATCCCTTCCCTGGGTAAGCGCACCCGGCCATCCAAATGATGTAAAAGAAAATGCGATTCATCGGGCCAAGCTACCTTCTTCCATAGCTCCGTGGTCCAGTTCTGATGCTCATGTGCCCATTGTAAGTGATTTTTGCGGTGGACATGGGTAAGCATGGGCACCCTGACCTGTCTGCGACTACTTAGCCCCATACGCAACAAACTGTGATGCATTGCATGTTCAGACACCTTTCTATTGTAACCAGAATTACATTTTTCAGCAACTTGAACCACAGTAGCTCCTCTATTGGATCAGACTACACGGGCCAGCCTTCGGTCTCCATGTGAGCCTTGGCTGCACATGACCCGGTCACTAGTTCACTAGTTTTCCTTCCTTGGACCACTTTTGGTAGGTTCTAACCACTGCAGACTGGGAAGATCCCACCAGAGCTGCAGTTTTGGATTTGCTCTGATCCAGTCATCTAGCCATCATAATTTTCAAAGTCACTCAAATCCTTATGCTTGACTATTTATTTTTTTTTTGCTTCCAACATCAACAACAGGGGCAAAAAGTTCACTTGCTCACTAAGATATGTAATATATCACACCCAATTCCAGGTGCCATTGTCACGAGAATCAATGTTATTCACTGCACCTCTCAGTGGTGATGATGTTATGACAGATTGGTGTATAACATGGGGGATACACTGCTATAAAGAGTTAAAGAAGGTGTGCACAATTGGGCTTTAATAAGGTAGTACAGAAATGGGGTGAAAAGGGCAGTAAAATATAGCAGACAATCAGAGTTCAACTCTGACCAGTTTTAAGCCCACAGAATAAAGCAACACCATGTTTCTCAGCACTCTACAATACAATAAATCCCCTATATCAGTCCTTGCCCCAGATGGATCATATCAACTAATGTCCTTCCCAAGTCATACACTAAGAGCAAACCTCTAAACACACCCACGTGATTTGAACTGCCAAAGGATTTGTAATTCCCCCTGGCCACTACTACACAGAAAAAGAGAAACTCTAGTTAAACATGCAAAGTTTTAAATGAGGTTTGACTTTATCAAGCATAAAAAGTTTGACCCAAACATATGTGCATCTTTGACAAGTGTGAAGGGTTTGCTTTTCTGTGGTTTGATTTATTCTGATACAATCATTCTAATATATCCAATCAAACCACAGTAAGGGAAAAGTGAGGAGGATGTTTAAATGTGCTCTCCATGGTCCCGACACTATTATATGTGTGGGTACGTTTCCTGTGAGGACCATACAAACTAGACACTGCAGTATATACAGTATGTCAGCATCTTTCTCAAGTGTGCTTTGTTAAGTCCCTGTATGTACCAACTTGCAGCACTCTTGTCTGACAGCATGCCATTTGATTACAACAAAACATGAGTAACATCATCTGCAATTATTTAAACACCTCTAGTCCAGTTATGTCAAATTCAGAGCTAAAAGCATCCATCTGATAATCTGCTCTTGCTAGCTTTACACATGGGGGTGTATATATTAAAAAATCGCAGAGCCATTTTTTCTGCTAAACTCAGTGAACATTTGATCTATTCAAATGGAAGCAAACAAGAACATTTGTAGTATATTTTCTTTCCAAGTCAAATGTAATATCTGGAAACCACTGCATTATGGCCACTAGATGGAGCTGAGGAGCATAAGAAAGAAGTATTTACTAAGAACATTCATTTTTGCCTCCATTCGGACAGAACAAACGTTCACAGAGTTTCACAAGAAGAATGGCTCTGCAAATTGTTTATAAATAAACCCCATGGATTTAGTATTCAGATTATTACCTAATTGTTCATTTAGATATAGGATTCTTCACACATATTTATTTTTCTTTTTAAATATTAATGAATCTTTATTTTAAAAGGCATGGAAATAAATAAATCAATGTAGTTAACATTTCTATTCAGCTGCCATTCAGTTGACACTGAAATGGAAAAAAATATCAGTATAGCAAACACTTTATCTACCTGCGGACCAGCCACTATACATATTCAGATAGTCTGCTGCCCTATTCTTCCGTGATGATGTACCTGTACGTCCTCCCATACCCGGCTGTGTGCACATGCCTGGCGAGCACAGAAGCACAATATACAACCCCAATTCAAAAAAAGTTGGGATGCTATGTAAAATCTTCATAAAACAGAATGCAATGATTTGAAAATCTCATAAACCCACATTTTATTCACAATAGAAAATAGAAAACATATCAAAACCCCAGCAAATGTTCTTCTCAGTTCCCAGACGTTTACAGTGTTGCTAAAAGTAGAGAGGATGCTACACTGTTGAGTAGAATCCTATATCAGGCAAGAATGGGACAATATTCCTCTCCAAAATGGTCTTCCCAGTTCCACATTGGTAACAGAGTGTTGGTAAAAGTAGAGGGGATGCTACAATGTGGTAAATATGGCCCTGTCCCAACTTTTTTGAGAAGTGTTGCTGCCATCAATTTCAAAATTACCTTATTTTTTCTTAAAATTATAAATTTTCTCAGATTAAACATTTGATATGTTTTCTATTTTCTATTGTGAATAAAATATGAGATTTGAAAATCATTGCATTCTGTTTTTATGTAGATTCTACACAGCATCCCAACTTTTTTGGAATTGGGGTTGTACAATGGAGAGCATTGGCTTCAGACACAGAGTCAATCAGACCGGCTCTGTGCTTTGTAATTGTTGTGACTGGTTATCCCAGCGATCACATGGCAATGTTTACATTGCCATGCCTTCCCCTTCCACTTACAAATAATCATTGCATCATGCAAATAAAATGGGATAAAACTGGATAATTTATTGAAAGATCAAACAATCAGACTAACATTTTTGGGCACCTGAAAAGGACTATGGGACCATCATCTCAACTGTAAAGCAACAGCATCTGCTTGTTTAAAGCTGCAACTTACCTGACAGCATGTCTACAGCATGGTAAGAAAACATTTTAGATAATACTTTGGAGGCCAAATGGCCTAATCACCCCCATCTCAAAGCACTATGAATACTTTTGTTTGGAATTCTCCTTTTTTATCAGAGTTTTATCAGCAAAAAAGTAGAGTTTGCATTGCTTCCATACTAGTCGGTATGTAGGGGATAACATCCCTTTAAGTTAGGATCCCCCTTTGGGTTGCTTGGCAAACCCCTCTATGATTCAACAGTGTAACTGGAGAGGTATAGATATTTAGGTGGCCTAAGCCATAGGCGTTGGGGGGCAGCAGATGTTGAGAGGAAGTTTTTCCCATCTCAAGCCAACCGATAGAGGCACGGGAGTTCCCTCAGGACTACGGGTGAAACTCGAATAATTAGAATATCGTGCAAAAGTAATTGCAGTAAGTGCTGCAAAAGGGGCCCAAACCAAGTACTGAGTACATATGCATGCTTGTACTTTTCAGAGGTCTGATATTGTTCTATGTACAATCCTTGTTTTATTGATTGCATGTAATAATCTACTTTTTTGAGGTTGTGGATTTGGGGTTCTTGGGGTTTTCATGAGCTGTAAGCCATAATCATCACAATTATGACAAATCACGGCTTGAATTATCTTGCTTTGCATGTAATGAGTCTATCTCATATATTAGTTTCACCTTTTAAGTTGCATTAGTGAAATACATTAACTTTGCACGATATTCTAATTATTCGAGTTTCACCTGTACATGTACTGGGTGGGTGCAGGGACTGGGACTTAGGAAAAATAGGAGGTTCAGACTGTAATTCAGGAGATGCATGCCCTAATTATATGGGCAAGTGTGGGCAAAGGATTAACTGTTTGTACCTGTATTGAAGTGTGCAGTATGTGCCTATGAATGTCCTGTGAGACAGCAAATCTGAGGTACATGTCATATCTTTCAAGAGCCCAAGTGGAGTTTACATTTTGTTTTTAATGTTCCAAACTGGACTGTCCATATTTCAATAGGAGGGTGTTTCTCTTCATCATGGATCTGTGTGTGGGGATGAAGGGACAGATGCCTGCAAGAGAAAAAGTGGGCTTGATTGTGGGACTGTGTCCAGGTTAGGCCATGCTCAGCCTTGCCCAATATTCCTTAAGGTGATATCTGCTGTTCTGCCCCTTTGCAAGTGGGACTCCTGGAGAGCCCTGTGCTGCATAGATTTGCAGTGGTACCCCCATAATAACCCATGAAAGGGGATGCTGTGCTGTGAGCGGTTATTGGCAATGTCAGAGTACCCCTGTAGTTCCAGCTATTTTACAAGTCTATCTTGGATTGATTCCAAACACCTTCCCAAAAAGTTTTCTGGCTTGGTAGTAGAACATTGATTTAAATTAAATTCCTTTTAAGTTTTAATTGATTGCCAATTCTTTACCCAGCGGCTTTATAAAACTGCATGCAGCTTCTATTAAACAGCATTACTATCGTCAACTCTGAATTGACAGTTATAAAAAATGAGCTAAATGACATTAATTGCATAATAATTTATCTCAATAAAAGAGAGCCTCGATGTACTCCCTGCAGGCAGCTTCAGCTGCAGTCTAAAAGTAGAAAGAATTAACCTAATCCAAGTCTGATTCTCTGAGATATTAAAGGCACAAAAACATATGAAATGTAGCAGGATTCTCTATGGGAAAAGCAAACAATAAATATATTCTGAAGCAGGCTATAGATATTGAAGGCAGTTAGATGGGTAGGAATGATCTGAATGCAGAAAGATTTTTAAAAATCCTTGAATAAACATGTATACTCAGATAACCTGATAGAGAGATTTTCCAGCTCGTGGGACAACAATCTAAGGCCCCATTCACACTGAGCGATTTATCACGCGGTAATTCCTGCGATATCGCGGCTATTTACCGCGCGATATCGCTCTCCAATGCATGGCAATGGGGCTCTGTCCGTCGCTGTCGCGGGTCGTGCGTCGCTACAGCAGGAGCCTTTTTGTAGCGGATTTTGCCGCGATTCTAGCTTGCTCAATGCAAGCATTTGCGCAATATTAGTGATGCGCCGATACAGTTTTTTTGGTATCGAGTACAAGTACCGATATGTGTTTTCTGTACTCACCGATAATGAATACCGATACTGGAAGTCCCATTAAGGAAGCCGGGCGGCGTTTAATGACTTTACCCCTGGCTTTCTGATTACCCCTATAGCCGACTCCATGCTCCCTCATCACCAGGGGTTGCCTTAGAAAATAAATAATCGAAATAATCGAAAATCCAACATTTATCAGTTGTCATTGGACAGGAGCTGTCATAAAATCCATTATGGACATGTGTTCCAATGACAACTGTTTAAGAAAAGATTTCTCCTCAAATTGGAGAGATTTCCTCTTTAACCTAACTTTAACCTAACCTGCAAACTAAGCCTTAACACTAGCACCACCTCTGCTGCAAACTCACGTTTTCCTAGGCCTGGAGACTCTACACTCATATCATGTAGCACCAAAATTCCAGAATAACCTGATATGCCCATGAGTAACACAGGGCCAAAGATATTTATTAATGCTATAGATATACTGTAAAACTGCTCAAAGACAGCTAGTTTAGGCAGTGCTCATCTCAGGTATATGACCTTCTTTAAAGCGACTCTTCTTTAAAGCGACTATTTCTAAAACAAATGTTCAGAATGAACATGTCATAACACGTGTCATAATGCTTTACACCTGTTGTTTGATTGGATTATGCAAAAATGTGCCAGATTTGACCCAAATGTGCTTACTTGCTGCAATTTGCGGGAAAAAAAATAGCTCCAAAAAAGCATTTAATTAGTAATTAAGAGATAATGGCACAAGCTTAAAACGTGGTCTACGTTACTACTTAATTATACAACAGATTGGTGTGTTAATTCTGCTGCAATCTAGTTCATAACACTTGCAACAAATGAAAGCAACAAAATCTAGAAATAGCCGCACTCCAAGGGTCTTCACTGAAGATAAAACATCTTTATTTATGGAGCAAATACATACTGTTAGTTCCGCTCCACACGTGCTCAATCACTAATGTGTTTCACCATTCCGACTTACGTGAGATAGACCTTCTCTATGAGCATTTGATGGAAGCCAGGAAATGCATTGTCCTGCTTCACAATAAGTATTTTCTCTGCTTTGTTCTACAGGGCTGCCATGGAATGTCAGAAGTTCCAAGCCTACACCATTAATAGGTAGTTTACTTTTCCTATTAATCATATATATTTATGGTCAAAAGAAATGTATTTGTCTGTAATTGAATAGAAACAGCATGAAATGAGTCAAGTAGTGAAATGGCCGCGGCTATTTAAGTACAGCTGTAGAGAAATGTTTGATGTACTGTTTCCTGGTGCTGTCTGCAGGCAAGGCATTACACAATTCTACATTCTGCTGTAATATCAAAGAAACACAATTGTGCTCACTTATCAATGGAACTGAGATATTATCTCTGTGTCTGTGCTGCCCATAGGCACATATTTTAATCTCACTTTATTTTTCCTAAACTGCACTGGGTAAGAAAAAGGGAGAATCAGGTTAAAAAAAAAACAACTACGGTGGTATTTTGCAAATTCGATATAATTGTGTAATATGTCTACAGATTAATAAACAGATGTTTTATATATCTTTTTTATAATTTGTACAAAATGGTAATTTTTCTATTAAATATTTATTTTAACCTATTACAATGACACTGGGATTGTCAGCATTTTGGGCTTCCTAAAATTACACCCCAGCAGTTATAACTCCCAACGTTCTGAGATAGGAAAGAGGGACATCTATTAGCACAAAGTATTTAGACAAATAGAGCGCCTCTGCCATTCCCCCACTTGCACAAACCAGAAAGAATCAATGTATAAACAAAGACTGGTTAAACCCAGAGCTGAGTTTCTTCACCATTACTTTTCCTTCATACTTGTTTTGAAATTTAAAAAAATCAATAATTTAAAGTGTGGATGCCAGATTTATTAACATATAACACTTTTGGTAGGTAAATAATTCAGTTTCACAGAGGTGTGTCCATCAGACCAGAAAGAGGGACAATTGGTGACTTAAGTGAGACTGAGGGACTTAGTTCCAAAAAAAGGGACAGTCCCCCTAAATAAGGGACAGCTGGGAGCGATGCCAGCGTTAGCTGCTTAATTCTAAACTGTTGTTTTGTAACTGACACTCCATACAGAGCTGTGTAAACTGGAAAGAGGGAGGGGTTTATCTCTCCTCTGACTTATTTAGCTGTGTGCTCTGAATAGGCCTTAAAATAACATGTCAGGGTTATTCACAAAAAAATTTTAAGAGTTTGAAGAAGGCAGAAGGGAACAATCCAGGCCAAAATAGCTGATTTGAAAAAATTATCCGATTCAGTTCACTTTCCAGTTCAGCTATGTTGTCCTATATTGTTCACTTCTCCAAACGCTTCACCCTTTGTGAATAACCTTGTATATATACAGGACAAAAGTAAAGAACTGCAGAAAACTTCCAGCCAACAGATTCTATAACTTCATCTGCTGGCTAATCCTGGTTAATATGGCAGCAGAAGCCCCCCTCCCATGCCCCTGTACACACAGACACACACACACTAATACCCATAGGTGATTCATTCTCACAGAGCACCCATTGGGCTGAAATCCTTGCAGGCCATTCAGAAGAGGGCAGAGTGCTTTTTATTCACCAAAGTGGCTATAACTTACATCTTGTGTATGTGTGAGACACCTGACCCAAGTGGGATTTTCGTAAGTATAAATGTGCTTTTTAATACTTTTAATTTACCTGAATAAAATTAAATACAACTAAGAAAGAAAGAATGGAAAGAAAAAATATACAAATACTATAAACAATCGCACTAATTGTTAGAGAAATAAAAACTCTCAGACACACTTGCCTCAATTTTTTAAGTGTTGATGAAATTAATTGTATGCACATGTATTCAACCTTTTCTTTGCTCCCCCAAGTGTCAATTCTAAGATCCCAGCAATCATTTTGCAAATATTCTTGTACCCTATATACACTGCCTGTCCCCCCCCAAAAAAAGTCACACCAATTTCGTTGGACCACCTTTAGCTTTGATTACAGCACGCATTCGCCATGGCATCGTTTCGATAAGCTTGTGCAAAGGCACAACATTTATTTTTATCCAGAGTTGCATTTATTTTTCATTAAGATCTGGTAGTGATGATGGGAGAGTTGGACCACTGCGTAAAGTCTTCTTTAGCACATCCCAAAGATTCTCAATGGGGTTAAGGTCTGGGCTTTGTAGTGGCCAATCCATGAGTGAAAATTATGTCTCATGCTCCTTGAATCCCTCTTTCACAATGAGAGATGAATCCTGGCATAGTCATATTGGAATATTCTGTGCCATGAATGAGCAAACCTGGTTATTCAATGTATTCCCGAAGGCAGCTGACCTCAAAACCAGGTGGTGACTTTTTTTGGACAGGCACTGTATTTTTGTGTTTTACAGAACCATGTGGCATCAGAAAGCACAGATTGAGCTCCTTATGTTTTTATTAGTGATTTGTCATATGTAGGAACTAAAGCAAAAAACTGTAAAGACTGTGTATGTGTCAATGATTTGGTTCTTATGGTATGTGTTTCATTTGTCTTCAGAGTGTGGTTGTGTACAACATCTCTGACACCTTTTAAGCAGCCAGTAAGGAGATCACTCACGGTGGTGGGCCAATAGGAAGGCGGGGGAGCGGGATAAGACAGTTCTGGACAGGTTTTTCCAACTGAAAGGTATACTATAAAGTGAAAAGCCCATCACTAGACTGGAAAACTGTCCTGTGTGAGCTTGGTGGGGGAGGTTCCTTAACCCTGCACAAGGCCAAACCATCTTAGAGCTTGTGCAGGGTGTTTTTACACTGCTCCAATGGGGCAATGGGGTAGTAGGGCAGGCAAATGAGTAAAATACAGATTCACTTTAAATAAAACACTTCTGAAAGGCCATACAATAAGCAAAACAAGTTATTTTAAGTTCTGTTCTAACCTGCTTTAGCCACTTGATCAACTGGAACTCCCAGCTCCTGTGACATGTAGCCCAACACGGAAAAGATGGCAAACCCTGCTAGTATGCTGGTAAAAGCATTTCCAAGAGTAACAATAAATGTGTCCCTGCAATAAAAAAAAGAGGACAGATATACAAAAGCTAGTAATTGAAGGAATACAGATATTGAATTGCAAGAATACAGATAATAAGATGTTGTTAATAAAAAAAACTACTTTGGACTCTATCATTAGGGGTGGTGCCCCTGTTTTCTTTAAATTAATTCACCAAAGGACCCCTCTATAGTTTGGGAGTTCTTTGTTCATATGGGAGCTTCCAAACCAAAGTGCTACAAAAGAGAATCACTCCTAATGCTGGACATCAATAACAAAAGATTTTAGTGCCTCTCATGTGTACACAAAAAAATAAACTTACAGGAGCTTTAACTCTGCCCTACTCTACCCAAAAACAAAATAAGGTTTCCCCTATACATACACTTTGAACATTACTTTAAAAACTGAAACACATTTATGATTTTCCAAGGGCAGAAGATTTATGCGGTGAAAATCCACACTATCTCATTAGCAGCATAACTGAATACATTACAGATGCCCTCAGAGAATTTGGTTAAAAATAATATACTGTTATGTTGACACATTCTGGTATAGTTCTCATGGGGCAAGCAGTTCATTACTTGCAGTGTTCTTTAGGTCTGAAATATATGACATGCAGGCTGGCCACCTGTGGTAATGAAATAGGTTCATTTACCTGTAAATGTTTTGATGGAAAGTGTTGTACGATGCAAAAGTTAGTAGGCCACCAAATCCAACTCCAAGTGAGTAAAAGATCTGAAGTGCAGCTTCAATCCATACCTATTATTCGACACAACACAGCAGAGGATCAAAGACATATTTAAAGTGGACCTTTCAGTTACAAGTCAAAATTGATACATGCTTGATTCCTGATATATAACAATATACAGCAAAAATATAAATTAAAAAAGAACTTTAGGAATTTAAAAAACTTACCCTTGCAGTGGGCCTACCCTGGCACTACTATACATAAGTGCTTGTTTTTTCTAGGGGCAGCAAATAAAGAGATATACTCACCTGATCCTCAGTCCCACCAGGCTCCTATACCAGTTCCCACAGCCTCTTCTCCTCTGGGTTCCAGTGACTAAGGTGACCTGGAGTCATTATGTCTAATGCAGGTCCGTTGATCTGCATTAGATGTGAGGACGCCACAGGACATTCCACAGCCAGAGTGGGGAGAGAAAGATGTGAGCACTGACCATTGCGGGATCAAGTAAGTATAACTGCTTTCTCTATTCCACACCACTTTATTCCATATTCAATGCTGTACGTTCCCTATTCTGCTCCGGCTCATTCCATATGTCATGATATATGTTCCCTATTCCACTCTGTCTCATTCTATATGCCATGCTGTACATTTGCTATTCCACATTGCCTCATTCCATATGCCATGCTGTATGTTCCTAATTCTGCATCGCCTCATTCTATTCACCTTGTTATATTCCACACCACTTAATTCTGTACACTGTACTGCAAATTATTTATTATTCTGCATCAACCTTACAGACCCAGCAGCTCTAGTGTGTATGCGTGTGTCTGGGTGTGCTAGCTAGAAGCTCTAGCATGTGTGTCTGGGTGTGCGAGAACTGGGGTGTCAGATGTTGGCAAGGGGCACAATTGCAGTGCTTGCTATATGCGCTATTTACGATAGATATGCCCCTGGGCACAGTCCCTTTTCCCTGAATAGGAACTAGATGAAAAGTTTTAGTGAGTATTGTTTTGGATCTTTGGATCTTTAATAGAATGTGAGTGGACGGATCCTTTTGATTTAGCAGTAATAAAGGCAGGCTATGTGTAGAGTCCCATAGCAGCCTTTCAGAGACCAGACCTGACTATAGTTTATGGAAGCTTGATGGTCTAATTAAGGTTAACACACAAAATGCACAGCATCTTTACTTCTTAATAAACATGCATGGGTTAATTGTCAGACATTTACCTTCGATGACAGTAAGTGATCAAATTGTGGTGTTAGGTAGAACTTAATCCCGATCCAGGCTCCTTCCAATGTAACACCTCGAACTAGAAGCATGATGAGTATCAAGTAAGGGAATGTAGCTGTGAAATATACTACCTAAATGCACAAAGAAAAAGTATGAGGTTCCGTATAGCTTTCACAGGTGAACAATATTCATACATAAAACTCCATTAAAGTATATCTACAAAAAAAAATGGACTATATTGCATCTTACCAGTTCTTCGATGGGGTAGCTGCAATAGTTTGTCTTACCTTTAGTTAACTTTATTTGTATCTAGTAATGCAGGCATTAATATACTTCCTGTCCTAGAGTGACAAGATTCACTTACCGTACTGTATCAATGGAGGACAAGCGTTGTCACCCTTGGACAGGACTATAGAAAAACCTGTGATTTTCTGCTTTGCCCAAGATTGCAGCGCTTGTCCTCCATAGATGCAGTTCAGTTGGTAAGCTTTGTCACCCTGGGGCAGCATGTGTGTTAGGAATACAGAACATCTCCCTCTATCCCATTTTCCATAACACAGGGTGTAGGTGTTTTGCAGTCTACAAAGAGCTGGGAAGAATCCTACAGTAACTGATAACAGTCAGCAAGCAAAGGAAGTTAGCTGACAAAGTTTCCGGAATTTTTTTTTTTTTAAGTTATCCAATAGACATAACAAAACTCTTTTTGTTATATATATATTTTTTTCTCTATTTGTTAAACTTTCAACCTAACTATGTAACTATGTAAATCTCTTTCGATGGTATATTAAACAGATCAAAAGGGAACATATTAGAAGAAGTTGATTGTTAAGGTTTATATGCACTTTAACACTTTAAAGCAAGAAGTGAAACCATAGTGTTATAGTTTTATTGTCCAACTTGGGTTCTTATTGTTAATGGTCTGATGTACCTGTAGACATAATGCATATACACAGAATAATAGAACCTCCATTAATGTTATATCATATTTAAAACCCTGACACACAGTATGATAACCATAGAAGGGCCAGTTTTAGAGCAAATAAGGTTAAGTAATATGTTTTTTTATTATTTAATGCTGAAGTCTCAGCACATATACAAGACACAAATGAATGAAGCTCTGTAATCCCAAATACATTGTTAATATACAGTATTTTTAAAATACAAAGAGTGTAAGTAGCTGACTGTGACCTGGTATCAGCCTCATATAGTACCTATACAGCAGGGCTGGAGTGTAGGAGGAAAAAGGAGCACAAGGAGCCAATGAGTTTATGTGCTGACAAGAAGCATGCTGATTGGGCGAAAACGCACAGTGACAGACAGAGGAGCTTATCACTGTGCTGCTTATCCTTCACTTTCCAGTGACAAGCTCAGAAGAAGTGGTTTGAATGAGTTCAGGAATCGGTCTAAAGATATATAGAGGAAAAAAAAGTACTGGGGGAGGGGGATCTCTGGATTGAAGATGTATATTGAAACAAAAGCTGGGTTGTTTTTTTTCTCTTTGAATGGGCTATTAATATGTTTCCTATTAGTTTTTTGGGGCTTTTTCTACTCAAAAACTAGTGTTGTAAAATAATTTTTCATTAATAATATCATTTTTATCTACTAATATCCAAACAGCGGTGAAATGTGGTGTTGTGCATATAAAGTGACCCTGTTGCTACCCTGTGGCTTGTTCACACCAATTACAGTGTGCTTCAGCACAGTTAGATGCTGGAACGCACTGTATCGCACACTAAACTCCCCCCTGTGTTCTGTGGTGGTGCATTCAAGTCAATGGCCCACAGCCGCGCCCACCCGTCTGCAGTGTGATCGCCTGCACCAAAATGCATGGCACAACAATGCCTGCGTTCTGGTCCAGTGCTATTGCAAAAACTAGTGCGTACAGTATTTTTTCCCGATAGCACTGGAACAGAACACAGGCATTGTTGTGTCACACATTCTGTTGCGGGCGCTCATTCGGCGAGCGGTGGGGCGTGGCTCCTGGGCCATTTACTTGAATGTACTGCCAAGCCCCCCCGCCCCAGAACACAGGGGGGAGTTTAGTATGAGATACAGGTCATTCCAGCAGCTAAGCTTGCTGGAACGCACTGTAGTAGGTGTGAACAAGCCCTAAGAAGATTTTTTTAAATGCCTGTTTGCGTTAAAGGAGTTAAGACTTGTGTCAATGGCGTCAGTTGGAGACACTCCTAAGATCACGAAAGCTGGCCATACACTTATGGATTATCTGCAGATTTTCTATGGTCAGATGGAAAAAGTACAACAGATTCCTCCATCTTGCTAGTCGGCCCCGCTGGGTCTCAAAATACCTAAACAATGCCTGCATCCAATCAGATTGTTCAGGTGTTTTGAGAGCCAGCGGGGCCGACTAGCAAGATACTGAATCTTGGCCCAGTGGGAGATTCCTCCAGCCACACATTTTAGCGTAGAAGGAGGAATCTGTTGCACTTTTTCTATCTGACCATAGAAAATCTGGAGATAATCTATAGGTGTATGGCCAGCTTAAGAATTTATTGACAGGTACATTTGATCTGCAGTTTAAGTGGGTGTAATCTTGTATGACAATGCAAAACCTGTTTAAAGGTAATACAAACTTGTCAACACAGGTCCTAATACATACCTGTTCAGTTGCCCAAGCCACTGATCTTTTTTCTCTTAAAAATCTAAGCTGGCTGAAAAATATTTAACATTTAACCCATGTCTGGGTTTGCAGTATGCCTGGTCCCCTGCTATGTGATGTTGCAACATCCTCCAGCCCTTATGTTCCTACAGGACATAGGGGCCAGCAGGTGGAACCAGAGCTCTTATTGTGGGACCAGGCACCCAACACACCCAGAATGTTGTCAGATGCAGGATGTTTTCAGCCAGCTTAGCTCTTCAAGAGAAATATTGGCAGCATTGGCATCAGGATAGGCATGTTCAGAGAAATGCCCTTTTTATTTTAAAGAACAACTCAAGCCAAAACTTTTTTGTATAGAGTAAAAAAGCGTTATAACCCCTGTCAGCCTTTGTTCCCATCTTTGTCCAATTGGCGAGATTTACCTTCACTTCCTGGTCTGATATTCAAAACAGCTAGTGACAGTAAATCCTTTCAAAGAGAGAGAAATCCCTGGCGGTCAGCAAACTGCTGGAACAGGTGTCCCCAGTGGAAGAAAACACCTTACTTCCTATTCCAGTGATATTGGTTACCAGGACAAAAAGCAAGTGTGAATATACTCAACATGGACTCAAACAGCAATGTAAAACTGACAAAGCTTCTAAATTTCCTCTTCTCTAAAACTACAAAAAGTTTTGGCTGCATACGCACTTTGACTCTCACTTTTTTTACTAGTGACAACGATCACCAGGCAGGAGGTAAAACTAAATTTCCCAAATGGAAACACAGCAAAAAGACATTGTGGCCCTTCCTCACTTTAACCAAACTTAAAGGGTCAACAAAAAGGTTGAACATGAAGTTCCACTGTTATCCTCATTTGAACATAGCCATCAAAACTCCTGTGATTGAATAACTCCTCCACAATACTCTATACAGATACCATATTTGAATAAATTCCTAAAAGAAAATATTATTATGTGGATATTCTATACCTTGCCAGAAGACTTCACTCCCTTTAGGATGCATAGATAGACAATAGTCCAGGCCAGGAGAAGACACAGACACAGTTTCCATCGAATCTGTCCCGGATCCCCAATTCCAGTACTCCCTTGGATGTGAAGAACGTAGCGACTTCAGTGGAAGCATTGACCATAGGAATCACAATATAAAATGAATAATCAGATATTATTGATCATGACTGGTTACTTTTACTATTATCCTTAACCAAACTTATACATTATATCTACCTATTATTTCATTTATGTTCTCAGTAGTCGTGCAGGTAACACAAAACAATGTAGGTCCCCGACACTCACCTCCAATACTCCTCGCTGGGGCTAACAGTGCTGCTGATGTTTATTGGAAGTGCAGAGTTGCTGGACCGCATCACATGATGGTCAAGGCAGAGCTCAGTGTTCCACCAGTTGCCACAATGCTTCCAGGGCAAGCTGGTGGTCAGAGAGGCGAAGAGGTAGAATAACACGTAGGCTATTATCATGTTATAGTAGATGGCCACTAGGGCCACAATGAAAAGCATGCCCATCCCAACACCTAAAGAGCACACAAAAAAGACAAGCAATAAATATACAATAAATGCAAAAAATAAATTGGTCCTCTTTCTAGATGTCTCCCATCTAATCCAGCCCATCAAGTCCCAGGATCCCTAAAGACACAGGATCCCTCTTAAAAAATTAACATTTAAAAATTCCAATAAAAATGTATTGAACAGAAAAGGTAAATAGATCTAGAGAACTATTCTTATTTGATCTTTATGTTATGTATAATTTAATTTTCATTTAATATTGTGGAACAAATATTCTATGTGTACACACACACTGACTGTTCTATATAAGCAGGGAAACCATTGTCAATGTAATAACTTGTCTGGTGGCTTGTGAAAGGAAAACTGTACTGAGAAAAATACAGGGGTTTAAATTGCTGTCCTTCTATGAATACTAGTTGCCTTCTTGTCTATGACTTTTGCACTCTGATTCACTGAACCAGGAATAAGTATGCAAAAATAAAAAGTCAGAATTCAGGATCTGCATACTTGTCCCAAGTCAGTACCTCAGACAGTATTAAAGTATTGGATCAGCATGTCAACCAGGCAATAAGCATTTTTAATCATAGAGGTCTGCAATGGCAGCCTCCATGTTCTGTTATTTCATGTGTACTCTAAAGTGAGCTACAGAGGTGACAATAATATTGGCATGTGTCTATATGGTTAATACTCACACTGTGCAGCACTAAAGACACCGGGGGACATTTATCAATCTGGCTGTATCCTTTGCAACACATATACTATAATAGTGCTCATCTCAATGCAGAATCTTTCACATTTATAAACTGTCACAATCTTGCGAGAATAAGGTGTATTGTCACAGCTACCATATAAATATATGGCTGGTAGTGTCATTGGGGCTAGAGGCAAAGAGAGGAGAGCAGCTAGTGGAGAACGGGACCACTAGCAGCTCTCTTCTATCTTAGGGTGGGGGACACAGATGGGGAAGAATGGTGGACTAAGTCTGGATAGAAGCGTGGAACACTGATCATTATGACTGTGATTGAAATATCAGAAAGAGTGGTATGCTGTAGGGTAAGTCCAGAAGTAACAAGGAGTGTTGCATCATTTATGTATGCATGTGAGATAGAGACCTTAGATTGTAAGCTCCTTGAGGGCAGGGACTGATGTGAATGTGCAACTATGTAAAGCTGTGTAAATTGTTGACAATATATAAATACCAATAATAAATCATTAAGTTAGAAGTTAGGGAGGTATGAAAGGGTAACAATATGATGAGGGAGGATAGATGTGCAGAGTTGAAGCAGAATATTTTGCACTATATTAAAGTGGAACTATATCCACTTGACGTCCAGCGATGGTATGTCCACAAGGTCCCTTACTGGCCACTGCAATCTTTGATTGGTCTTATCCCTGTTACAGGATCTTCAGACATCTTGATTGGTGGCAGCGGGATGATGTAACTCCCCCACGCATGAGCGGGAGTTCATTCATCTCAGCAGATGCAGAAGTTGTAGCTGTACTTGTGCAGCTCTGTGTACATTGAGAATAGACAGGTAGGAATTCATGACATGTGCAGCAGTAATGTCATCCCGGCCTGGGGAAGAAGTCAGTTCCGGTGAGAGAGCTTATGGATGCAGGAGCACAGCACAGGTAAGTCTAGTTTCGTTTTTGTGCTGTATTAGCATACAACCATTTATCCATATCATAAGTGTGACTCACCTTTAAAAAGTGGACTTATTTTCCACACAGCTAAGGGCCCCAGGCTAGAGAACTGACCCAAGGACAGTTCCATGAAGAAGAGGGGAATTCCACAGATGGCTAACATGATGAAGTATGGAATAAGGAAAGCCCCTGAAAAATAATGCATTTTATTACAGTAAAGCTCATAGAAATAATGTGAAACAGAATTAACAGAATTAACCCATACATATCTGCACTGTATAATTAGTGTAGTGTAGGACAACCACTTCCAAAGATCAAAGTAGAAATGAATAATATAAATAGGACACATCATAGAATTATATCAATCAACAGTTCATCTAGTTTGGGACTTCAAATATAAAATATCCATTTAATTAAAAGTGCAAAGTCTATTAGATGTGGAAAAACCACCACACGGTAAGTAAAATGAATCCTCCACCATGCACCTCTCACCTTAAGGTTGAACCCAGTAATGAATCACCTTAGCAGCAGAGCAAGTTTTTAATCTTTGCGCGCACATGCTAAAATCTGAATTTTTGGACAGAAAATGTATTTTCTAAATTCAGAAGTTAAATCTTAGAAATGCATTCAAGTACCTTAGAGGAGAACTATGGTGTCAGGGCTTTTCCCCATAGTTCTCCTAAGGGTAACAGGAGGACAGAAACTAGCATCCTCCTGTTACCCAAAGCTCAGTATATAGCTGAGACGTCGCAGCCGGGACGGATCACAACATTACTCTCTGGATCCACCCAGCTCCGTGAGTGAGGCAGAGCCAGCTGTACCCACCCCCTCCCCCGTCCGTTACGCCAGTCAGTGCTGGAGGATCAGACAGGGGAGGGGGGGAATCCCTGCAGGGAGCCGTGAGTGACAGTCACTGCTCTCTGCAGGGACAGGATCGAGAAGTGAGCAAGCGACGGTATGTGTTCTCTCACTTCCCAATCTACTGAGCCGACCTGTGACAGTTTCATTGTCACAGGTCGGCTAGAACTATGAGGCTGAGTGACTTTCACTCGCCTCATAGTTCTCCTTTAACTTAAAAAAAAATGTTATTTGTGTATCACTCGGCTGTAGATCCGCAAATTGTCTCTGAATTGGTGCTGACATTGTCCTTCCTTCTGGAGGGTGGCTACTTTTTGTACTCAAAATACCTGAACAATGCCTGCATCCAATCAGATTGTTCAGGTAGTTTGACAGCCAGCGGGGCCGGCTAGCAAGATACTGAAGCTTGGCCCAGCGGGAGATTCCTCCATTTACACAGTTTAGCATAGATGGAGGAATCTGTTGCATTTTTTCCATCTGACCATAGAAAATCTGTAGATAATCTATAGGTGTATGGCCAGCTTTAAGCTGCTCTATTTACTAAATTTCTCTCCTCTCTTTTTTATGGACGGAGCAATGATGCCTGCCATATTTAGACATACATTTTATCGACAGCTCAGTTTGGCAGAAAGCAGTATTAAAATACAAATCCTTTAACCATGTTGGACTGTGTGAAGCTAGATGGTGGATCAAATGGCATATGCTGAAGAGAGAAAAAGATAATATCTTGGCAGATAGTTTCAGATGTGTGCAGGAAAAAGGTGGTAGTGTCTGGTAACTGTCAAATTATATCTAATAAGATTAGCCCATAGTGTCAAAGAGCAAGCGCAGCTAAAAGTAAGGAGAGAATATCAATTCTGAATGAGGAAGTGAACGGAATCATATAAAGTTCCCATAGTTAATAGAAGAACGTCATCACCCCTTGATGTTAGCCTTCATTATTTAAAGTGTATGTCCAAGCAGGTTTTTGGATATAGTGGGGAAGGATTAGATATCATGCTGTTATGTTTTTTTCATTTAACCTGGAGTTTAAACCAAAAATAAAATAGATTCCTCCGTCCACGCTAAACAGCATGGATTGATGAATCTCCTGCTGCACTATTGTAATCTGACAGCGGTAGGTGTGCCACTGCCAATATATCCTAACTGTAATGCTAGCTGATTGGCCATTGTTCACCTGAAAATGTGATCTGATCAAAGGATACCGGAAGGAAGGGTGCCAACAGGGCCACGCACTGAACGATTTTTGAACCAGTTCATCGATGAAACAGTGTATGGTAAACTTTACTCTTTGTCCTGCCTGGGGGAGAAGAGGCTGAGGGGACCGGTCTAGCCACCAGGAGGGATCAGGTAAGTATATCTTCTTTAATTCAGACCCCTAGACCAAAAGGAGCAGTTAAACCTTGCAGTGCGTTAATAGCCTGCATAAACTTTGTTAATTCGTGGAGTTATCCTTTAAAGCAAGACTACGCACCCCTAGCCTTTACAACCCAGTAAGGTGCCATCTTACCCTCTGCTTGGATTGCAGTTGCAATGGCGCTGCACATGTGATCAGTCATTTAAGGGCTTAAAAGTTTGGTTGAGAGAGCTTACAAAAGCAAGCCTTGACAGTTGGCATGCCTTGAAAATAAAAGTTTTGGGAAACAGTTAAAGAAAGAGGGACACCTTCTAGCACAATGGGGGAATCCATAGAAACTGGAGCAAACAGAAAATGGAACAGATGCCCAAAGTAACCAATCAGCTTCTCTCTCTTTCATTTATAAAACTTACTTGAACAAACTGAAGAGAGAAGCTAATTGGTTGCCATATGAAAACTGTCTGCTCCAGTTTTCATGAGTTCCCCCCAATGTATTTAGGCAATTGACTCGCCACTGACATGCCCCCAGTTATGTGGACCATTAAGAACTGTTGTTTTTTCAGTATTTAGTTTCCCTTTATACTGACTTTTCCAAATAGCAATTGAGATCATTAACAGATAAGATGAAGGTTTTATTGCAGAATAACACTTCTGATAGTTAAATAGAACCTTTTCATAGATAACTTTATATCAGTCCAAAAAGAGGGACAACTGAAGAGGAAAGAAGGGCAGAGGCATTTGGTTCCAAAAGAGGGTCAGTCCCTCCAAATGAGAAACAGTTGGACCTTATAGGGTCTAATTACACTTAAGTTCCTATCTGGTAAAATATTGTGACAAGAAGTCACAAGACAAGAAGTGAGAACACATCTAAGGGAGGCCCAGATAGCAGTAAAAGTCTGACAGGGTTTGTAATCCTTTCCACCCTATCCATGAATAAGAAAAAAAGTTTTGTCTGAACATTATTATTATTATTACTTAGTATTTATATAGCGCCAACAGTTTGCGCAGCGCTTTACAATATAAGGAAGACATTACAGTTACAATACAATTCAAGACAAGATGGTAAGGAGGGCCCTGCCCCTGAGGGCTTACAATCTAAAAGAGGAGGGGGAAATGATACATGAGGAGGGAGCTGTGGGAATGAATTATGTGAGAATGTGAAGGTTCAGTGGTTAGGTTGCGGTGGGATAGGCTTCCCTGAAGAGATGAGTCTTTAGGGAACGCCTAAAGGCAGTCAAGGTGGGAGATAGACGGACAGGTTGGGGTAAAGAGTTCCAGAGGATGGGAGAGACTCTAGAGAAGTCCTGGAGGCGAGCATGGGAGGAGTGGACAAGGGAGCTGGAAAGCAGGAGGTCAATGGATGAGCGGAGGGGACGGTTAGGGTGATACTT
>NW_017306447.1:1229195-1240749 GCF_000935625.1 Nanorana parkeri | reverse complement strand
CGGCTTTGTCTTTTTTGATGTTTGGTAACTTCAGTTTGCCACGGTTGTAGCGGGCGTGGTCTAAGTCTGCGTGTTGTGAGGGGAGCCAAGGTGTCTAGGGAGGATGAGAGTGAGTTGTTAAAAACAGAAGTAGCCAGGTCAGGGCAGGACAGGGGTGAGATTTTGTCAAAGAGGGAGTCAGTAGCAGAGTAGAGAACAGAAAGGTCGAGGTGGTGGAGGTTTCTCTGGGTGACAGTGAACATAAACTTTAAGGTAACCTCTGAGGGAGGTCAGATGTACAAACATAGTCTCTAACACCAAGATCAGACTGAGCTGTGTGTATGTTCATGGAAATGGGGATCAGGCAACATTGCTGGCAGGTCAAGCTCAAGGAACTTGACAGCTCAAGGAGTAATAACCTTTTGCTGAGGAATGCTCAGCTAGGTGATCAATTGTTCCCAAGAGTAGTTGGCCATGGATGATAAGCAAGGCCTATAGAAAAGGAAATATTACCTAAAGACTGGATATGGAAACTGTTGTCTAGCTTTAGTCAATATATTGTGAAGTTTTTAAAATATTAATTAAAAAAAATGATATACAATACCATTTTAGAGAACTTGTATTTATATTACTTTGTGTATAGAAACATCTATGATAGCTTCATTCAGCGTTGTAAACAATGGCCAGTTGAAGTATTGCTTGTGTTGGAATAATGCTGTAGCACAAACCCTATCCTTGCTGCCTTCAGGAAGATCCCCAACCCTTCTGCTTAGTGTCTACAGAATTCCCTGCAGCCAATGCACCTATTTAAAGTGGAACTATCATCGGATATATTTTCTATGTATACTACATGCATGCTCAGTACTCTGTAAGTATAACACTTACAAGTATGTATTACCTCTCTCTGATCCAGTCTTCTTCCTGACAATGGATCCATATACTTTTTATCTCTAGAAGAATGGAGAAGTCTTTGCTCAAGCACCATTCAGGCTCGGCATCTACTTCCTGTAACTTGTGGCTAAAAAGTAAAAAATGTTGTAATCTGATCTTGGGGGGGAAGACGGAAGGAAATGTTTCCTTCTGCCTGCAGCAGATTTATGGTGTCATTGCTGCCTAGGCAGTCAACTGATTGGTGCTCAAAGACTGAATAATAAAGGTATATCTTATTTGGGAAATTATGCTGTACTGTACAGTATATTTCAACATGTCAGGAATTTATTCATGCAGAGAGTATACACAGGTGTACTTAATCTGACCACCCCAATCAATTCCACTCTGAGCAATTTCCTAGAACATGAGGTCCTTGAAGCTGATTTCAGCCTTCCACATTTATCCAGTGGCGATGGTAATTGAGTGAAAATAGCTGTACATAATCACTGTAAATTCTGAACACAATAGGTGTTTTGTATAGATGCCGGTATTCATGAGAACTCATTCTTTATTCTTGATTTTTCTCCCCATAGTAACAGCAGAAATCTCTGCAATGCATCATATGAAAATGGCCTTGATCAGCGATTTGTAATTAGTAACTGTCTATCCAAACCGTCAAACTTCTCCGAAAATGTTATATCTGGAAGGGATGATAAACTAAAGAAATGCAATTTGGGGAACAGAATCTTTTTTAAAAAGTTAAAAAAGAACTTTGGGCAAATTTGTTTTTTAAAGGAGAACTACGAGGCGAGTGAAAATCACTCATCCTCATAGTTCGAGCTGACATGTGACAATGAAACTGCCACAGGTCTGCTCAGTAGATCGGGAAGTGAGCGAACACATACCGCCGCTCGCTCACTTCTCGATCCTGTCCCTGCAGAGAGCCGTGACTATCACTCACGGCTCCCAGCAGGGATTCCGCCCCCCCCCCCTGTCCGATCCTCCAGCGCTGACTGGCAGAACGGACGGGGGAGGGGTCGGGTACAGCTGGCTCTGCCTCTAGATAGGCAGAGCCAGCTGTCACTCACGCAGCTGGGTGGATCCAGACAGTAATCCCAGCTGCGGCGTCTCAGTACATACTGAGCTTTGGGTGACGGGAGGACGCTAGTTTGTGTGCTCCCGTTACCATTAGGAGAACTATGGGGAAAAGCCCTGATCCCATAGTTCTCCTTTAACCCTTGCAGTGGGGCTACCCCAGCGCTGCAAAAGTTAGGTACTCTTTCGGTCTAGGAAGGAAAAAAACAAAGTTGTTCTCGCCTGATCCTCTGAGCTGTTACAGCACTCCCTCCAGCCTGTCACCTCCTTCGCTCCGATGGTATGTCCCTCGACATCCTCACATCCTATACGCAGTGTATAGGATGGTCCTATGCATAGTGTGTAGAACGTGATGACTCCTGGCCCTTAGACTGCTGCAGCAAAAGGCCCCAGGGACCAGTATGCCAGCTGCGAGGATTATGTGAGTATATCTTTATATATATTTTTGCACCTAGACAAAATTGAGCACCTAACTCTTGCAGTGTAGGGGTAGCCTCACTGCAAGGGTTAAGAAAAAGTTTGCCCGGAGTTCTTCTTTAAATACAGGTTTTGTTGTTATGCAGAACAGCCACTGAGTTCTCAGTTGACATCTTTTCAATTTAAAGCCCAACTCCAAGTAGAAAAAACTACCCTTGCAGCTGTTCCATGAACTAATGAATGTGAACATTACCTCCTCCATTTGTGTATGCTCTATATGGAAACCTCCAGACATTTCCCAAGCCAACACAGTATCCAATACACGATAGTAGGAAATCCAACTTTCCTGTCCAGTTCCCTCTCTCTTCAGGGTATTCTATGTCCAGCTCTGCATCATCACGATCACTGGGGGTCATCAAAAGGTCAGGAGTGATGGGCTGTAGATAAGAGATATGAATCAGTTAAAGCAGAACTCTAGCAAAATACATGATACAAGATAAAATAGCAAAACAAGCTTTTTTTGCGATATTCATTTTCAATACAGAGATTTCCCATGTAGTACTTTTTTTCTGCTTCCAGATATCTTCAGGTAGAGATCAAGGTAGAGATCAAGTCACCCTGGACCCACCCCAGCCTGTGACTGGACAATGAAAGCAGAAGCAGCACACTCTGCCCCTTAGTTTTCTTCTCCCCCTTCAGCAAGCTTCTTTACAGCAAAATAACTGAGTTTCACCGTGTGCTGCTTCTTCCTCTCACAGTCCAGCTCTGCTGTAGAGGGAATTCAAGAGGCTGAGATCAGGTCAGATTCAGGTACTTACACTGCATTAACATGCATTTAATTATGCACACAGCTGCATTAATTTGTGTTTTATATCAGTTTTAAATCGCTTTGTTATATTTTGGGGTAAGACAAAACATTTCTTTGTTGTCAGAAATGATCTAAACCAAACAAACCTCTACTTATAAAGGACAGATTTTACAAAAACATGAGTAAAGTATAAAGTAACTTAGCAAATTTCCCTTGGACATGTTTGTATCATTTCTGAAACAGATAGGTCATCAGTACTTTGAGCATATCAAACATACTTCTCCATGTCAAAAGACACTTTTTAGGACATTAAATTAGTATTACATTAGTATTATTAGTAAAAAGTAGGGATGCACCGATACTGATACTAGTATTGGTATCGGTGCTGATACTGAGTATTTGGGCGAGTATTCGTACTCACCCAAATGCTCCGATACTTACGCCCGATACTGGAACTTCCGGTCAGAGGGAGATTTCCTCTGACCGGAATGCTTAGTGGCCGGGAAGCCGGTTTTCCAGCCAATCAGCATGGAGCCGGCCAAACAGCATGGAGCCACCTTCCCGGGTAATCAAGAAGTTGGGCGGCGGATAAGGAATGCCACCCAGCTTCCTGATTGCCCAGGAAGCGGGCTCCATAGTAGCGGAAGCACCGAAAAAACGGTATTGGTGCATCCCTTGTAAAAATCGGTATTGCAGAAGGTCACCCAAATTGTATGTAAACTCTAACAATGAACTTATCTTATTTGCTCCCTTTATCTGCTAAATATGCCATTGTATGCGTTTTGTTGTATCTGTGCGTTAAGTGCAAAAAGTACCTGTTGATTGTACCAAAAGGCTTGTGAGCGATAACTTCCTAAGTAGTTACCTGTGCAAAAGGAGACATATACAGCCACCGTACAAAGAGGTGATTAGGGGACTTTTTTTCTGCTTCAGCATCTGCAGAAGAAGCTGCCTGGTCAAGTATGCTGCTGAAGATGGTAGGGTGGGGTTATGAGACTTGGCCCTACTTAACATGGCCCCATAGTGGCCCTCTTCCCTGCTTGATATGCGTGTTGTGAGATCCTCCCTATTTCTTGAGGCTGTGGTTGTTGCAGCAAGGGGCTTTTGCTGGTGACAGGTATCATTAAGATACTGCTCCCACTGAGCTTTGTGGTGCAAATTCATGTGTCTCCTTATGCATGTGGTATGCAAATGACTTGTAGTTTTACAATAACTAACGACCTGCAGTCAGAGGCTGCAGACCACAACTGTGCTGTTAGCAGCCGCTTTTTTACAAAAAGGCACTGATGGCCGAGCTCTGTGCACGGTCCTGGTGATAGTACTGACTAATACCCGTGGGACAGTGCCATCAGGTAGAATAGGACAGCTGCTCCCTCCAGACCTCTACAAGCTACCCCTGCCCCAGGATGAAATGCTCTATCACTGCTGTTCTTGTGCATGTTCCTACAGCAAGTGACTGATTGTGCTCCACCAACTTCTCCATGCCAGTTTACAGGGCTATGGCGGGATAAGCAAAATAGGAGGAGAATGAATAAGAAATACCCAACATTTTGAACACCAAATGACCACTTCTTTCATGCACCACAAATATGTTGTAACATGTTGCAAAGGGCAGATTTGCCTGTGTCAGTCACAGGTTCATGTTGCTGACCTCAAAACATAAAAAAAAGTCCCTTGCAAAATTAAAATAATTAGATCACCCTCCCATAAATTGTAAAATTAAAAAACAGTAAAACACCCACCAAAAAACTGCAAGGGGGCTCAGCAGCTAAACAGAAACTGTACAAAAGGGTAGTCATAGAAAGGACACAATAATATGTAGCCCACCACACTGCAATTGAAAGTAGTGTAGCACAGTACAACACTGTAGAGTACTGTATAGGAGCAACGTTATCTCTTTAATCAAACTGACTGTCAGTTCTCCCTATCAACTCCAGCACTGACATATGGCTGGTGGGGACATTACTGTAGCACCCCCTTCCTCGGTCAGTGCTATTCCAACAGGATAACAGTACCCGTGGCTCTGAAGGGGTGATCTACAGTAAAATGAAATAACAGGTTTCCCTGTCTTTCCTTTGTAAGAAACCTTTATTATAGGAAGAATGTTCCTTACATTGGTGGTCAGTGAGTTCCTACTCAGCAATACTCAGGACCTGATAGTAAGACACGGTACATTCTGCATAACAAAAATACCTACACAAAAGTTTTGGAGTTGGTTTGCTCCACAACGCACTGCACCACAACACAGTTGTGTTGTTCTTGTTAAAATCCTACGCATTGCAGTGAGTTGCAGCACATTGCTTTACAGAAATGGATGGAGGGGAACCAAAGCACTGACCGGGTGTCCACATTGCGGGAGGAATGGGGAAAAACAGTTGGTCAGAGATGGGGTAATGAAATGAGGGGGACTAGGTGTGCTGCTTGAGTTCACAGATGAAGGTAACCAGAACTGCAGCTGTAAAAGAAGAGAAGGGAATAAAAAAGCGCCACAACCTAGTGCAATATGTTACAGAATGGACCAACAATTTGAAAATTGACTAAGTTGTGCTTCCAAAACATGTGAGTAGTTGTCTAGTGATCTTTCCAGTAGCATTGGAATTGATGCAATGTAACTTCTAGCGATTCACCAACTTGCCAGCCGAGGGCAGGATGACAGTCCCCGGCTGGCAATCTGGTGACTCTCTAAAAGTTAAGTTGTATCAATTCCAATGCTACTGTATCTTTGCATATGTCATAAGAGATCCTGGAAAGATCACTAGACAAGCTCACATTACTCACATGTTTTGTAAGTACAACTTAGTCACTTTTCTCATTTTTGGTCCATTCTATAACATATTGCACTATGTTGTGGTGCTTTTTTGTTCCCTTCTTTTCTTTTAGCACATTGCGTTAGGCAGTCCATTCAATGTAGCTGTAGGAGATGTAATACACCTCAACGAATGAAAATGTAGTGCATACTGGGTATTTTTCCAGCACACTGCAACACGTTGTGTGCCGCTGCAGTACTTTGCAGCACATGTGAATTCTAGTGGTCGCTGGGTGCCATTAAAAAAGAATGGCAATACAAGGCACCAACGCATGCATGTTGTGTTGCTGCTCATTGCAATAATGTGCTTTTTATATAATGCATTCACGCCCTGAAGAGATGAGACTGGAATGGCTGGAATGAGCAGCAGTGCAATACAATCAGACAATATACCGCACTGCACAGTGCCATCAACCTATTGTGTTATATGTATAGTCATGCAGGGTTTTTATTAAAAGGTACAGCTATATTTAAACATTTACTGACTAGCAGACTTGAGTGCTGGAATTTTCCATGGTTCTTTTGTTATAAACCTAACTGCACCTTCCTTCTTATGCAGACAATGTGACATACACATTCTTATAAACTAACTGTGTTGATATCAGCTTTTTATTAACAAATCTACAGCTAAATTTTTTCTTCACTTGCTACATTTCAAGCCTCTCATTTTTCTGAGGTAAAAAAAACAAAAAACCGCAGGGTAACTTCTGTCATTCCGCTTGTAGTCAGAGCTGGCTGGTGTCATCTCTGTGCCGGTATACAAAATGGAACATTTCCTGTCACAGATTGCTGGGCTGCCCTTTTAACAGCAGGTTGTGCTACAACTGTGCCGTCTGCTGCTCTGTTTCCATGGAAATGTAGATATACTCCAACAGCTGATTTAACACGTGTTTATGTGTGAGTGTATATTTATATCGAATATACAGTACCGTATATATTCTTCTTCTACAATGTATGCTCAGATACAGTGCCTACGCTAAGGGTCATAATTATCTATCTATCTATCTATCTATCTATCTATCTATCTATCTATCTATCTATCTATCTATGTCTTTCCATCCATATGGTACTCAACATTAAATTTGCTTTCCCGATGCAACCATGTCAACTCACTCTAAATGAAAGGACTTAATTTTTTACTCCTTAATTTCTGCTTTGCTTACTTTCTCTTAATCACCAGAGACCTGACCCAACCCTCTTCTCTATGTGGTTGCAAGGTGCCCCCACACCTTTTTTTTTTGCAACACAGTCACATGCCTAAAAGCAGTTATGTGCATAGCTCCCACCTATCCCTCATTTGGAGGAACTGTCCTTTTTGGCATCAAGGAGCATAATCCTGCTGCACACCATACTGGAATTGACAATATTGTTAAAGGAGAACTATGGGGTTTAGGCTTTTCCCCATAGTTCTCCTTAGGGTAAAGGAGGACACAAACTAGCGTCCTCCTGTCATCCTAAGCTCAGTATACCGCGAGCTACGACTCGCTGTATACTGAGACGCCACAGTATACCGCGAGCTACTGCTTGCGGTATACTGAGACGCCACAGCTGAAGCGGATATTAAGACGCCACAGTATACCGCGAGCTACTGCTAGCGGTATACTGAGATGCCGCAGCTGAAGTGGATCCCGACAATTATGTCTGGATCCGCCCAGCTGCGTGAGTGACAGCTGGCTCTGCCTATCTAGAGCCAGAGCCAGCTGTACCCGCCCCCTCCCCGTCCGATCCGCCAGTCAGCGCTGGAGGATCGGAGAGGGGAGGGGGAATCGAGTCCCTCCCCTGTCACGGCAGAGAGCTGTGACAGGATCGAGAGGTGAGCGAACGCCGGTATGTGTTCGCTCACCTCCCGATCTACTAAGCCGACCTGTGACAGTCTCATTGTCACAGGTGGGCTAGAACTATGAGGTGAGTGAAAAGCACTCACCTCATAGTTCTGCTTTAAATTGACACTAAACTCAGGAGTTAAACCATAAAAATGCATTCAATTACCTTCACTATTAATGAAAATGTATTTTATCTGTGTATCACTCGGCTGTAGATCCTTAAATAATCTCTGAATTCATGCTGACACTATCCTTCCTTCTGGAGGGTGACTACTTCTGTTCCCCATGGTCCCTTTGTGCGTTGTAAAGTAGCCACTGCTCCAAGCTCACGTCTGTGATGGACTACAACTTCAATACAAATCAATACAAATCAATAATTTTAGTCCATCACAGGATAGAGCTTGGAGCACACAACACACTTTACAAGACACACAGGGACCATGGGGAACAAAAGTAGCCACCCTCAATAAGGAAGGACACCAATTCAGAGATGATTTGAGGATCTACAGCCGAGTGATACACAAATAAGATACATTTTTGATGCATTTGTAACATTTAACTCCTGAGTTTAGTGTCACTTTAAGAACAGCTCTCAACTGGTAATGGTGTATCATATGGATAAGATATGTTGTCTGCACACTAACACGCTTGTTTTAAAGTGAAAAGCTCTTTATTGTGCATGGTCACACAGAGAAGGGACCCTTCTTCAAGAATGTGATGTGTTTTTGGGGAATCAAGTCTCTCTATCCCTCATTCCTCCTCAGTTGTACCTCTATTTGGTCCGATGTTAAAACGTTAAATTATTGCATCAGTTATTTTTTTAAATAGCCAGTGTAAAGATTGGCAAAACAATAGTGTAGTGGTTAGCACTTCTGCCTTGTCCCTGGTTTGAATTCTGGCCAGGACACTATCTACAAGGAGTTTGCATGTTCTCCCTGTGCTTGAGTGGGTTTCCTCCCACACTCCAAAGACATTAGGTTAATTGGCTTCTCTCTAAATTGGCCCTTGTATGTATACACGTGAGATAGGGACTGTGTATAGCGCTGCGTAAATTGTCTGTGCTATATAAATACCAATTGTAATAAAAAAGTTAAAGCAGTGGTGAAAAAGAGCACTTGTGGGTTTACACAATCAATTGTGTGTATTAATTATTCGTTGTCTACATAATTGTAGACGTGGTAGAAGTATTTCCTTTGCCTATAATGTCTCCCTCCTTCCCATCTCATTTAATGGCCTTTGCATGCCTAATTTACTTTGAATGGGCCCACAAGGCATGAAATAAGGCACCTGCACTATTTTTGCAAACACAGTGCATCACAAGGCACAGAGCATTCATATCTGGGCATTGTGGTGCGCTATAGTGCCAGTGCGTTTGTTTTTACTCTGTGCATTTAGGGGGCCATTTAGACCCATGTCACACTAATGATTTTGTAATGTGATTTGAGGCAGCTACAGGATTGCTCTCCTTAGCATTTTTCTTGCTAGGAAAATTGCATTGCAGTTGATGAAAGGATTGTGTTAGAGAAATTCAAGTGATTTGTTGCTGTCAGTGCAGTGTTTGGGGCTAGCCAGCCCAGTATATCATATTATTTGTCGCTGCCTTGATAAGCATTGTAGCCAGCTGCAGCAACAACTCTATAGTATTGATGGGCTTGTGTACAGACTGAACCTAAACCTGAGGTCACCCAAACTCAGAAGGAAGTGCACGCCCATTCATCATTGACCGGGGCATTCCCTGCCTTGCAGGGGATATAACATTCTGCCCCTTTATAAATAAAGGAGCAGGGTGCCGGGCACATCATTGACCTTACATTGCCATATTTTATCAATGATACTAATGTAATATGACCATGTGGCCATATACAGTTGATGATATCACCAGCACCCGACACATTTGTTTATGTGCTTTTGATTGTAAGCGGGCAGGGCCCTCCTTACCATCTTGTCTTAAATTGTATTGTGACTGTAATATCTTCCTTATATTGTAAAGCGCTGTGCAAACTATTGGCGCTATATAAATCCTGTATAATAATAATAATAATGTGCAGCTGTAGGACGGAAAATTTGCTCCAGCCGCAGCTAATTGGGCATGCACTGATGTCTTCCTTCTCAGTAGCCATCTACAGAGAAAACAAGACAAGAGATTTGTAGCAGTTACAGATCTCTGCTACAAAACTGCTGGCAGAGAAGCTAATGCTTCCCTTGGTATCTGCTGGGGTTTTTGCTTTTGTATTTTGACACCTGCTGCCGTCAGAATAATAAAAAAAAAAACGGACAGCATGGGAATGAATAACTAGGCTGCTATCTGCTATTTGAATTTGCAATAGCCAATAGCTGGTTGGTTTTTGCACCCACCCACTGCTGCTGTCAATCAGCAGAGGAGGACCTGATGGAGATCTTCAGGTCCACCTCTGCTGATTGACAGCAGCAGTAGGAGGGTGCAATAGCCAGTCTGCTATTGGCTATTGCAAATTGGAATAGCCAATAGAAGCCTAGCTATTCCTTTCTATGCTGTTTTTTTTTTCCCGTTGACTGACGGCGGCCAGCGGCCCTGATGTAAAAAAAGAAAAGAAAAAAAACAGACATCAGGGAAAGGTTTACTCTGCTAGATAGAACAGAGTAAACCTTTCTGGATAAAATGTTTCTCTCGCGGTCTTCCAGGAGCCACTATCTTATAGCAGGAGACTCCCGAAACGTCTGGGAGAGTTGAGATGTCTGAAATTGCTACAGTGACATGGCCCTAAGAATAAATGACAATGCACTGCAGCACACATACAAAGCCCATTACAGTGCTCTTCAGAAACATGCATGAAAAAGTGGATTGTTAGCACATTTTCACAAATGCAAAGGTTTGAATCCAGCCAGTTCTTATCTGTGGATATGGATGCTGCACAGATGGGGACAAGGGCCTCTTCCCCATAAGCCCTGGGTGTTGGTTGTGGAGGTGTGGGCAGGGGTGCTTATTCACATCAAGGTACCCCTTTAATAAAGGGGCACCAAGATGCGGCCTCCCCCTTGTGAATGAGTAAGGGGTACTTGTACCCCTACCCATTCACAAAAGAGTTAAATACAAGTTTTTAAAAAGAGGCCAGACTTTTGAAAAAAATCCTTTATTTGAAAAAACAAACAAAGTAGTGTTCTAGCAACTTTTTTTTGTCTGGGGAAGGGGGAGGTAGATATTAATAAAAAAAACGAAACTTGGAGATATGCTTTAAAGGAGAACTATGGGGTTCTATCTTTTTTTTATGAATGCATTTCTTAGGCTAAATAAGTAAATAATGTAATTTACTGTAATTAGCCAAAATGCACTGGAAGGCTGTAAAACCTTATTGTAGGTGGTGGGCGGGGCTAAGCGCCGCAATGAGAAGACATCCCGACGTATCTGACGGGATCCTCCCCACTGATGATTGACAGTGATTCTTGAGAGCTGCTGCGCGTCCACGAATATATGGACATGCGCAGCAGCTCTCTCCTTACCTGCACGTCCCTGTGTGCCAGCTCCTTCCCCACTCTCTCCCTGCTGACAGATCGTGGATCGTGGATTGCTGATGACAGGGGGGAAGGAGCTCTCTCTCTCTCTTCAGCATTTACTACAAATCGGAAAGTCCATATATGGTAAATGATGTCACTGGAGATCCCTGCTGATCGGATCCGATCAGCAGGGATCTCCAGTGACATCATTTACCATATATGGACTTTCCGATTTGTAGTAAATGCTGAAGAGAGAGAGAGAGCTCCTTCCCCTCTGTCATCAGC
>NW_017306447.1:1211946-1229178 GCF_000935625.1 Nanorana parkeri | reverse complement strand
CTCTCTCTCTCTCTCTCTGCTGACAGATCGTGGATCGCTGATGACAGAGGGGAAGGAGCTCTCTCTCTCTCTTCAGCATTTACTACAAATCGGAAAGTCCATATATGGTAAATGATGTCACTGGAGATCCCTGCTGATCGGATCCGATCAGCAGGGATCTCCAGTGACATAATTTACCATATATGGACTTTCCGATTTGTAGTAAATGCTGAAGAGAGAGAGAGAGCTTCTTCCCCTCTGTCATAAGCGATCCCCGATCTGTCAGCAGAGAGAGAGAGAGAGAGGGGGGGGGAGGAGCTGGCACACGGGGACGTGTGACCTGAAACTGACCTGAAACAAGTATAGGAGTTCCATCATCACGGGCTGCACGCTTGTTCCAGATTGTCATCAGCGATCCACGATCTGTCAGCAGGGAGAGAAAGAGAGAGTGGGGAAGGAGCTGGCACACAGGGACGTGCAGGTAAGGAGAGAGCTGCTGCGCATGTCCATATATTCGTGGACGCGCAGCAGCTCTCAAGAATCACTGTCGATCATCAGTGGGGAGGATCCCGTCAGATACGTCAGGATGTCTTCTCATTGCGGCGCTTAGCCCCGCCCACCACCTAAAATAAGGTTTTACAGCCTTCCTGTGCATTTTGGCTAATTACAGTAAATTACATTATTTACTTATTTAGCCTAAGGAATGCATTCATAAAAAAAAGATAGAACCCCATAGTTCTCCTTTAAGTTTGACATTTTACCATATATTCAGATGCAGTACAGAATAGGGAGCTGTCTTATGCTATGATGGGCACAGGTTTGCACAGCATAGAGAAGCAGGATATGAGAGCATATGGGTAGCATGGTTATTGCACCATGCCTGGTGAATTAAAGGATCAGTCCTCCCAATATATTTTATTTATAGGTGGAGCCTGGCAGGCTGAGTATGGTTTACTATGTTATGTTTTGGATACTTCAACACCAATATCTCTCTGCCAAAATTCTCAGCTGTTTCTGTCCACTTGGGAGTTTTGGGTGTTCCCACCCACCTTTCAATGTTCCAACATGTCCTTTTAAATTCTCCATATTATACATTTAAAAAAAAATCAATAGGAGCTTTGCAAATCCAAGAGCTTAAGCACAGTTATTTCAACACTAGAAGAGAGATATAGATCATTAGGTCATTTAACTCTTCTTCATCTACCTAAACTACAACATATGTTTTAGGTGGACTGACCCTTTAAGTCAAATCCCTCTTTAGAAAATGGAAAAAGAAGTGGGAAGGAAAGACAGGAAGAAAATAAACCTAAAATCTATTCATTATATGCAGTTCTAATTTTAACTAATTGTATTCTGTCATTCATCTGCTAAAAATACTAAAGCTTTAATTAATTGCCAACAAGCCAACAACACATATGTACACAATGGGCGATGACTAAACCATGGTGTTTCCTTTGATAAAGTTATATTTATAGAAAGTGTAATTTCCCATTACCCTATAATTGTCATAGAGAAGGTCCCTCTTTACAAGGAGCATGATGATTTTAAAGCAGTGCAGCACATAGGATTAGAGCCAGGTCACCCACGGGGGGACCTTGCCAGGTGTTTAGGACCCATTGGGTGTCCAGGGACCCGCTTGTAGAAGTGATTGGGAGGGCTTTATAGCCACCCAATCACTTCCTCTGTGCTCAGGCTCCACCACTCAGTGGGCTCCTCTGTGAGGGGGATACATAGCAGAGATACAGAAGGTGAAAGAGCTTTCAATCTATTATGGTATAGGGTGGTATACAAAGGTGGATGAGTTTACAATCTATTAGGGTATAAGAGAGGCTACAGAAGTCAGAGGAGCTTAGATTCTATTAGAATATAAGGGATGATACAGAAGGTAGAAAAGTTTACAATCAAGCTTACATTCTATTAGAATATAAGGGATGATACAGAAGGTAGAAACGTTTACAATCTATTTGGGTTTATAGGGATTAAACAGACTATGGAAGAGTTTACAATCTATTAAGGTATAAGGGATTATAATGAAGGTAGAGGAGTTTACAATCTATTAGGATATAAGGTATTATACAGAGGGTGGAAGAGTTTACACTCTATTAGGGTATAAGGGATTATAATGACGGTAGAGGAGTTTACAATCTATTAGGATATAAGGGATTATACAGAGGGTGGAACAGTTTACAAACTATTAAAGGAGAACTATGAGATGAGTGATTTCCACTCACCTCATAGTTCTAGCCGACCTGTGACAGTGAGACTGTCACAGGTCGGCTCAGTAGATCGCTCACCTCTCGATCTTGTCATGGCTCTGGGCGGATCTCGACATCGATGTCTGGATCCGCTCCGGCGTCTCAGTATACTCAGTATACGGTATACTGAGCTTAGGGTAACGGAGGACGTTTTGTGTCCTCCCGTTACCCCAAGGAGAACTATGGGGAAAAACACTGACCCCATAGTTCTCCTTTAAATTACAAGAGATCATAAAGAAGGAGGAGGAGTTTACATTCAGGTATAATGGAGAAGGTAAAAGAGTTTGCAATCTATTAGGTTATAAGCAAGCATACAGAAGGTGGAAGACTACACTGTATTAGGCTCTGTTCACATGCTTTGCAGCGTGTTTTTACAGGGTAGCCTATTCATTTGAATGGGATTCCTACCGCACCTAAATCACCAAAAAGTGCATGACCCTTTTTTTTTAAATTGCGATGCGCTACAACATATGGTAATAAGTTACATGAGTTGTGGTGGGATGCAATGCACATGCAATTGCTAGGTGCGTTGGGGTGCTATTAAGAAATAATGGCCCCGCAGCACAGCAAACAGTGTCCAACATAATCTTGTGCGATGCGGGGACATATGTGGGAATGTGTGTGAATAGGGGGTTTAGGGCATAAAGAAGGATACAGAAGGTAGAAGAGTTTACCATATTTTAGGGATAATGAAGGATTTGGAAGATAAAAGAGTTTACCATCTTTTAGGGATAATGAAGGATATAGAAGGTAGAAGAGTTTACAATCTTTGAGGGGATAAGAAAGGATTCAGGAGGTAGAAGAGTTTACAATCTTTCAATGGATAAGGGAGGATATCAAAGATAGAAGAGTTTACAAGCTTTTAGGGGATAAGGGGGGATGCAGAAGGCGGAAAACCTTACAAGTCATTAGAATTTATAGGGATAGTCATTAGAATTTATAGGGATAGAAGGTGTAATAGCTTACAACCAATTGGGGTATCAGAGAGTAATACAGAAGATAACATTATATATTTTTTTCAAATTAAAGTTTTGTTTAAATTAAACATCGATACAATGTTCCCTTATACATGTTGTAAACATATTCGATAGGGCTGTATGGAACAGCTATACCAGGTGTAAGCAACCTTGGCACTCCGATTTGAATGAATTGTATAGGTAGCAAAGTGCTCCTTTCCTCCCCAATACATTGTTGTTTGTGAACCCAATGGAGAGTGTATAGAGATTGCACAATCAGATTGTAAACGTGTGTAGCCAGTTTAAGGGAACATGATTTTAGTAGTGATTATGACACACAGTCTTCTGGCCTATGTCATTGCCACCACTAGTGCTGCAAACTATATGGTTAGCTATCACATGCCCAAGGTTCCTGTGTCAGAAATGGCCTTTATTTTGGATATCCGAATATGTGGCAGGCTGGCTCCACAGAAAACACAGGAGAAACCTTTGGCAGACTGATCTGCGGGATAGGTTTATATTTGTGAAACCTCTCTGCAGCTGTTCCTCAAATATAAAGATATTTACTGAAGCCTTTATCGGTAGTATGGATTATCTGACTTGCCATAAACAAGGCAATGCTTACAAATTGTTGTTGTACACACTCATCCATTGAAAATCATGTGGTGGTTGTTGCTGTGGTAACTGAGAGCAATGATGTCATTAATGTGTGCATATTTCAGGTCATAGAAAACAATGCACAAATGTGCTGCCTAAGGTTATTATGAAAAATAGAAAGCAATAAATATTTAACTTTTTTCTGAGACACTCTGCAACCCTTAGAACTGCAGTGGACGCAGACACAGACGTCGCCAATTCCATTTTTATATGTCCACAGAGGCGAGTATAGCTGACCATACACAGGTAGAATTTTATATGAACGCTCATATGAAAAAATCTGGTCAGAACATTCGATAATTCTATCAGAGACTTGCAGAATGTTGTACGAAATTTGGGTTTATTTTAGCATTCGATTTTGGAATGAATAGAGTTCCTGGAACCAGGGTTGTCCCTAGACTTTTCACTGCCTAAGGCTTGGGTGGCATGGGTGGGGGGAGTTTGAGGTTGCTGGTGATGCACATTACAGGAGTGTGGATGGGTAAAGGGGGGTCCTGGTGGTTTACAGAGGGGGGGGGATGCTGGTGGTGCCCATTGCCTCTGCCCAGCATCCCGCCCAGCTTACTGATGTCACTAGTTGCTGAGAAAGGGTGGGACACCGGCCAGAGTGTCACAAGTTGCTAAGACCCCTTTGCAACCTGGGACCCTCAGGGCCACGTGACCCAAAGAGATGCCGCCTGTGGCAACTGCCTCCAGGTGCCTTATTATACACCCTGCCTGGAACGAAAAACACTTTCACTGTTAGAATTTTGTTTGTTCCAAAAAAAATTATTTCCAGTCTTCAGGGTTTTTTTTGTCACTATGGTCCTTCTCTCCCACAGCATTTTTTATATAGGACTTTAATACCCACCTTCCAAGATTTTTATTGGCTGGCCTACCCAAAACCTCTCAGTCTCTGCCTACAGCTCTTCAATACTTTGCAGAGGGGTACTTAGTGTCTTCCATTCATTTGTGTATAAAGTCTGTCCGCAATAGAAATGAGCAACACTGCTTTAGGCTGGTTGAAATGACGAAGACATTTTGTGATATTGACTCAATGGGGTAGGTAAGATGACTGTCCTTTCCTGACCTGCTGATCACGTGTCTACTGTTTGTAAAAAAACAAAAAAACAAATCAGGCAGTGAAATTCATTTGTTATGGAAACAAAGACATTTCACACTCCATTTGTTCACATAACAACATACACAGGATCAACAGGTCAAGCGATTTCACTGGTATTTGATTTTGTTTTAAATTTGCAGTGGGGCTACCCCTGCACTGCAAGGGATAAGTGCTTGTTTTCGTCTTGGAACGGAAATAAAAAAGGTATACTCACTTGAATCCGGAGACGGCTGGCTGCTATTCCAGTCCCTGCCACCTGCCTCCTCCTCTGTCCCTTGGCATCCTAATGTCCTATACACTGTAAAAAACATGATGACTCACAGAATCTTAGACCTCTATGTTGTGAATGTGAAGATTGGTGGCCACGGTCATGCCTCTACATCACTAACACAATAATGCAGAATGCTGCTAGCCCTCAGGGAATGAAAAAATACACTAGATGCTGATCTATCCATACAGGTCATATCATTTATTTTTGACAGCCGACATGAGAAATTGGCTAAACAATCTCTGGACAGATGAGTAACTTACTCCCAGGTTCTGAATCAGTGGCATTTGTACCACAGGGAGATGATTAATGGGAATGAGGTTTTTAAAGCTTCACAGATTTCAATGTAATATGTGTTTTTGTTCATGACTAGACTTACATTTTAATTCCGTGGTCCTCAACTGAGGCCCACGGCATCACCAAATGGCCGCACATAACTGTCTGTGGACATATTGTAGGAGATGGTCAGAGACTGCAGATATGCTACAGGTAAGGTTGAAAACTGGAGACATGCTGCAGGACACAGACAAAGACTGGGAACGTGTTACAAGTGACTGCTACAGTAGATATGACTGTTATTGCAGCCTCTTTACAAAATCAATGCTCCCACTGTAGATTGTTGGGGCCATGAGCCTCACAACAAGTGCCAAAGGACTGCAAATTGGACACCAGGAATTTAAGAGTTATTTCCATTGATTAGACTAGACTGTCTAGACAAGACTAGACTTTCTGAAAGTAAACTGAATGGGTGGCAACCCTACTGGACCCTCCTAACTAGAGATGAGGTTGGGCTTGGTGTGAACTCAGTTTGCCTGGGTTTGCTCAAGCTCGTTCAAAACTGTGACCGCCACCCCCTCCTACTGATCTAATCTGTCTTGGCAGTTGCGGCAGGTGTGCTCCCTGCCCGTTTGTGACATATAGCTGCAGTGCAGGGAATGCACCTCCCTGCAACTGATTGGCTCAGGAGTAGGGATGTCCAGATACCGATACTAGTATCGGTATCGGGGCCGATACCAGGCATTTTCACAAGTACTTGTGAAAATGCCCCGATTCTTAAGGCAGATACCGGTACATTTTTAAACCGCAGCAGCTGCTGAGCATCTGCACTTGTGGGGACCTCAGCAGCTTGCTGGTGCCCTGCAAGTAGCTGTCCATGGCAGTGCCTGCCTGGTTCTTTATCTCCTCCTCCTTCCCGGCGCAGGAACAGTCATGGACAGCCCCACGGGCAGAACTACCGGAGTGACCACCCCAGTGTCCAAAGCTGGGGGATCCCGATGACTACTAACAGGGGAGGACCAGTAGTATCGGTAATTGGTATCGGCAAGTACCTGCGGGAAAGTACTTGTACTTGTACTTGGTCTTAAAAAAGTGGCATCGGGACATACCTACTCAGGAGTGTTGAAAATACAACAGCATATACTGATTTTATTACTGACTGTAATTTGTCTTTTGAGCAGTAGATGGTGCTGTAGTGCAATGTTAGTCTCTATGTGCATGCTTATCTATGATACATAGGAAGTTGTTTTTTTTCTCTCTATGTTTTTTCACAATGCTGTATGCATACCTGTAATGTCCTTCTAAGCAAGTAAAACTTAATTCAGCATTCCTCAAGATCATAGTGCTTTATCTAAACACACAACCAACAAGGAGGAGGTGGTGGCGGTCACAGTTTTGAGTGGGTTTTGGCGAATTCAGCCAAACCAAGTTCACACCAAGCCCAGCCTCGTCACTACTCCTAACCTCATGGACTCAGGAGCAGCCGCACCCTCTTCAGAATATGATTAATGCCAATACCCCAGTGCTGCTTTTTTTTTCCATTTTGTCAGCAAGACCAGTACTCCTACTGTCAGCCTGATTTGTGAATTATTGAAATTTTACATGACTAGCAAAAGTGTGCCCTTTAAGATACAAAAGACATTAGAATATGTACAAAGCTATGTATATGAAGCAGTGCTATTTATATAAGGAGACAACCAACCATTCAAAAGAAAGCATGTAGGAGTCATGTAGATTTTTAGCTGTTTCCTACAGCTGATATTAGAACCTTGTTCTACATAATAGAGATTTTTCTACACGCTTTCAAAGAACAAAATTAAGTGTTTGTTTCTGTGAATCGGTGTATTCAAATTGATGTATATTGTATGATTCCTGCAATATAAAATGTGGGATTTGTAAATGACTGTCAGTCCAAAATGGGGATCTACAGCAAGTCTAAATGGGCGTAGGATATTGTCAGTGGGGGGTAGTGGGGGTTTTTTGCTGGGGATACAGGAAGTCATCATCAGTCGTAGGGTGGTTGTTATGTGCTGGGGTGAATGTGGAGGTGACAGGATGCTGCCACAGCTGGAAGAGAAGGATGGAAATTACAAATGTGACAAATAGGGAGGGTGGGCAGGTGTGATTGCCAGCAGCATCTCTATAGCAGTGCAGCAGCTGAACAATGGCATCGCTAATGTGTGCAAACATAAGGATTGCAATAGAAGTAGTGGGAGGAAGCCAGATTTTAACTGCTGTTTAAGGCCTAAACTCATTAAAAAAAAAAGTCCAAGGCTCATTAACCTAAAACTCTGCAATTGGCCAATAAACTACAAAAAAACAGAAAGCTGTCACTAAGAATCATACAAGGCACAGTGGCACCCACAGTTCCTTAACAGCTAGAAGGCCATATGTTGACCACATCTTTATGTTGGATTGAGGAGGACACTTCTCACTTTGTAGGAGGTTGCAATGGAACCCATATCTCTCTACCACTAGGTTCTCCATATTATTTGGCACAATGACAGCAGGTAAGACAGGCCCCTGTCTCTCTTGACACTGGTATGAATACACCATGAAGCCCTCCTCTAGTGACCACCTCCTACTTTGAAAATAAGCAAAAGCAGGCCCATGGCATGGAGCTGGTTGATCACCAATGCTGGTAGAGCACCCTCCTACAGGATGCAGTGTACTGCATTATTGACTGAAGGGAACAGCAGCTCTAGTCAAAGACAATGCTGAGCTCTCACACGCCTCACACTTTGACAGAAAATAAGCCCAGCTGCTTTGCTTAGCAACCTCATTTCCACCATTTGTAGCTTATTATTTTACTGACAATTATGACCCCGCTGTCTGATGTACAACACAGAGCACAGAAGACAACCAGAAGCAATGTAGTCTGTGTCTCACAGAAAGCAGCCGTTGGTCCCCTTTCTCTCCAAGAAACACTGACCAGCTGATCTCCTATTGAGACGCTTTAACTGGTCAGGGCACTCTATGACAAGCTCCTAACACATTTTTCATGTCACGTTGCATTATTCTGTGATGTTATGTAAATCACTTCTATTAATATCCACAATTCTGCTGATGCACAATCACGAACAAAAAGGTATCTCATGTGGCAAGAGGTGAGCGTTTTAATCTGCAAAAATCTGAATGTGTACAAAAATCAGAAACAGTTTGGTGTGAAATGTTTCAGTGGCATCGGTTAATAAAATATAAAGGGCACACATGTAATAATCTGATTGAATAATGTCTGTAACATCTTTTTTAGATTTATTAACAGCCATGTAGTATCAGAGATTGTATGTAAAGTATTCAATTTATATCAATTTAGGTGGGCCTGCATATCACATAGTTGTTGGTAAATCTAAAGGTGGCCATACACCTTACAACCATCGCACAACTTCTGTTGTGCGATGGTTGTAAGGTGATTAAAAGTGCGTACAACCTGCCCATCATGGACAGGCAGATCGTACTTGCGATCATCGCAAGTCCTCCACGCTGAGGGGAGGATATGAGTACACCATGAAGCCCTCTAGTGACCAGCTCCTACTTTGAAAATAAGCAAAAGCAGGCCCATGGCATGGAGCTGGTTGATCACCAATGCTGGTAGAGAGCCCTCCTACAGGATGCAGGTTGGTAGCGATCGCACTACCAACCTGCCGAAAATTGTACGATTTTCGGCGGGTTTTCCAGCATGCTCGTTATACAAAAATCGTGTGACCGTACAGTAAATGCGGTCGCATGCTGCCCATCAACCTTACGATTATCGTACGATCGCGGGATCACCCGTGATTATCGTACGATCGCGGGATCACCCGCGATTATCGTACGATAATCGTCAGGTGTATGGGCACCTTTAAGGAGATTTTCACCTTATGGTGCCTGTACATGTGCAGGACTAATCAGAGGATAATTACCTGTTTCAATAACATGATTAAATTGAGTAAAATCATTTATGACCACCTGGCTTTTGATAACATTTTTGGATAAACAAACAGGCACAGGCAATGTCATTTTCATCAATTTTTTTACTGATATTTAACTTGACAGGTTAGTTTGGATCAATGATTGATCAATCTTAAAAATCAAAAATCAACTTTTGAGTGCTCAAAGAGATAATTTGAGCATATTTTTCCCAAAAAACTATTCATTTTATTTAATGACTGATCGAAACCAATTGAACTTTGATCACCTGTGTTTATAGGTGACCAGTCTTTGAACGGTCAGTCTAAATGGATTATCAGTCGATTATCCGCTACAAATGGTTGCATGCATGTCCTGCATTAAAGTAAAGACAGGACGCTAAACATATTTTTGAAAGAATAAATCCTCCAAAGCATTAAAACAATCTTTTAGCCAACAAAAAAAAATAATTTGTCTTTCAAACCACATGATGAAAACATTGTGTATTGTCAATAATGCAACTTTGTGTCATTGTAATGTAGTGAAGGATCAATTTAAAGGAGAATTATGGGGAGAGTGAAATGCACTCCTCCTCATAGTTAGAGCCGATTTGTGACACTGAAGCTGTCAACGTTGAATCTATAGATCCAGAAATGAGCAATCACAAACCTTTAATCTTTACCATTATCTCCCTGCAAAGAGCGGTGACTGGCAGACACAGCTCCCCGAGGGTCCCCCCCCCCCTCTCCATTCCTTCAATGTTGACTGGAGGGACAGGCAGGGGAGGCAACGGGCACAGCTGGAGAGGCAGAGCCAGCTGTCAATCACATAGCTGGATGGATACTGACAATATTGTTGGTATCTTTCCCGACTGCAGCGAGGCTCTGCACTGTCAGCATATAGTGGGCAATAACCTGCTGTATGCTGAGTTTTGGGTCACAGGAGGACATTAGTAAATGTCCTCTTATGACCCAAAACTACTCTATAGCCGATAAAAAGGTTTGGCCATGCTCATCTTTTAAGCTGACCATACAATGGTAGGTTCAGTAGGGCTGAACTAGCCCTAAGTTTATATAGCTGGAAGTTGTACATGCGACCCCTGGATCATTGCCAGATTTGAAAAAAAACCACACATTTTTTCTTGTTGGTAGCATAATGCATTTAATTTCACTTATACTGATAAAGAAAACAGTGAGCTGAAAGACGTATCACTCACAGAAATGTTCTTCAGCTCATTATTGTCTTCGTTACTGATTATATGTGAACCCCTACACGTGTTGCTTTGCTGAAAAAACGTTATCCATGTATGGTTGACCTGCAGCAATCTTTTCATTAAGTGTATGACAGTGATGGAAATGTCACCCATAATGGAATCAAATATCATAGCAGGCTCAGAAATTAGGACAGTGCAGATCTTACGCTGCTATAAAGGTGGCTATATTCACAGGGCCACTTTTCCATTATCGGTGCTTGTAAGCACACATCCTTCAGAGCTCAAATCAAATGCTATTTTAAACTAAACATTTTCTTATTTTACTGGTCCTGACCTGGCAAACAATACTATGACAATATGTAACCTTATACATTAAAGCTGCATTCTAACTTACCTTACCTTCAGTCCTTCACAGCTGTACAGACTCCTCTTTTTTACTGAAATAGCTTACTCTGATTTCATTGCAATCTTTGAGACTCTCACTGTGTAATTTAGAAATTGCAGCAAAACGAATATAACCCACCTCATTTCCTGGTTGGAGGACATCCAGCATCATCCAGCTCTTTCCTTAGTCCTTACTGTCCTTGGCCAACCCCTTTCATTAGATGGATTTCATTTTTCTGGGCGTTCTCTTAGGTGGTCTTAGGTGCTTTCTAGGTGCAAAAGAGTTATGCCTAGGAATACCCACTCCTCCACACTGACATCTACCCATCAAGGCATTTGGATATTTGTATAATTCCTCTAAAGAGCTAGCCCACTGATTGCATCAGGGCTGAAGGCACCCTGTCAGCCCCTTTCACCAGCCGTGATATGCCTGTATTGCATAGAGAGCATTTTTAGTGCAGAGCAATAGCCTGCTATTTTGCATTTACCCTCTCTGTAACCCTAAAAGTTACCCTCACACTTACCTTCCCTTTAATTCTAATACTAACCTTCTCTTATGTAAACTTAAAGCAGAACTCCATTTTACTAAAGCTTTGCCCCTCCACTACCACCACACCCCTTGGACTGTAACTGTACTGGCATGGGCCCATCAGACTCCAACTGCCTATAAGTACATCCTCCCTTGTGAAGTGACAGGCAGGTGCACGGCTTTGACCAATGGGGTTATCACTCTGGTTTACTGCAAGAGAATGAAGACTGTAGCTGGGCCCCTGGACATCCACCAAGTCCTAGGCTTCTGCTTAGGTTGCCTTGTGGATGATTTGGCTCTGCTGCAGGGCCTAGCAGTCTTTGTATTAGCTTTGTGTTCTGATTACCTGTTAATCCTGCTAGTTTCTGGAGCGCCTCTTAGATTACCTGTAACAGAGGGAAAATGCTAGAGCATTGTCACCCTTCAGAGACGTCCTATGTTCTTAACACAGAAGGCATCATAATTGGAGCCTAAGTTCCTTTGGAAACATGCTTCTAGTCAGTATAAAATGAATATATGAGGGGAGGTGGGAGCATATTTATGAAGAGAAATTCTTGGATTGGCTTGTTTAGGAGGGGACTTAAGTAAGGAGGGGACTGAGGCCGACATTGTTCCACCTTGGAAAACATTTATCTCGGTCTAAAAATTATTAATGGAAAAGTCCCAGCCTTCCATTTTGGAATATTTACTAGTTTGGGTTAGAATTACCACAAGCTATGGTAGCAGGGTGGCAAGGAGACACATACATTGGCTAAGGATATACTGTACAGTATACATATAGGTGCTGGGGATGGGGAGGCAACCTAATTTTTCTTTGTCATGGAAGGTTATTATCACAGCTGGCAGAAACCCTTTGCGGTTTGAGTTGAAGGTGGTTGATGGACTGGTGTTATTTCCAGGTTAATTGCTAGTGTTCTACCTTGGCTATTTTGTTGGTTTCAGTAGGAACTTGATCAGAGTTGGCAGCAGGAAGCCCATTTTGGCCTTTGAATCTAAGTTTCATGGCTGAAATGGCTCCATAAATGGAGCTTGATGCATGGTAAAACTTAGGGAAGCACCGTTCAGTATCGCAAAGGGATTTGTTATGTGTACGTTTAAATGTTTATTCTGAAAAGTACAATGTTTTAAAAGAGAACTACGGGGTAAGTGTTTTTCCCCATAGTTCTCTTTAGGGTCACAGGAGGACATATACTAACCTCCTCCCGTGACCCAAAGCTCAGTATATTACTGAGAACGTTGCAGCTGGGACGGATCCCGACAATACTGTTGAGATCCACCCAACTGCATGAATGACAGCTGGCTCTGCCTATCTAGAGGCAGAGCCAACTTTGCCCTCCCCTGTTTGTTCCTCTTTGCTGGAGGATCGGAGAGGGGAGGGGGGAATCCCTGTAGGGAGCGGTGACTGACAGTCACCGCTCACTGCAGGGAGACGATCGGGAAGTTAGCTGATTAGTGCATGTTTCTGCTCACTTCCCGATCAATAGAGCTGACCTGTGACAGTTTTTTTGTCACAGGTTGGCTCTAACTATGAGTGGAAATCACTCACCTCATATTTCTCCTTTATGCAGCGGCCGATACAAGCCGTATTAAAGCATCAACCCAATCAAAAAACGAAATAAATGTGCGTGGTCTGTTTATTTCACATAACCCTTCTCTGCAACAAAAAGATCCAAATACCAAGACCCCAGCACACAATAGATGATAAACTGTAAGGCTAGAGCTATATGAGTGATTTTTAGTATATCTGCTACTAAAATGGCTAACGACTAGGGATGAGCTTGAGTTCGGACTGAACCCTGTTCACACCTGAGCTCCTCCGAACAAAGAAGTACCATGGGCACAGTCAGCTGGGGGCCAGTCATTCCCCACCAACCAGCTGCATGTAAACAAAGGGGCATGTAAACAAAGGATGCCTATGGTGATGTAATTTACCTTATATGGCCACATAGCTATGTTAGGTAAATGTACCATAATTTACCAAATATAGGCATATAGCCATATAAGGTCAATTAACTCACTGCATCCCAACCCCTTGCTTACGTCAAGCTGGAGGTGGGGAATTCCCTGCCAGTAGCTTAATAGAGAGGAACTCCTTCCAGGTTTGGAGGAGCTCAGGTGCGTACCAGGTTGTCACATGTGCGCTCTGTGTGTCTTTGTGCAAAGACAAGCAGAGCAGGCGTGTGTGGGGGGGGGGGAGGGGGCTTTAAACAATTGCTATGTTCTTACTATAATTTTTTCTCACTAAATTTCAGCGTTGGTTGCCAAAGTCAATCAATTAGGCCAATTGCCTTCACATTGGTCATTCTAATGCAGTACCTTAACGCATGTGCAGATTGGCACACATTCGTGTGCATTGCATTAGGGCAGCACATTCACGTAAGCTGCTAATGCACCACAATGCACATAAAATTGAACATGCACTTTTTTTTTTCTTTTTTTTATGTAGCATACAACAGTGTAGAGTAGTATATATTAAAACATGAACATGCGTGTTACTGCAACATATAATTGTGAAGCTGGCCTTTATGATTTTTCTGGCACAGCCTAAATCCTATTTGCTATTTCATGTTCATTCGTTGATGGCCACACATAGATAGATAGATAAATAGATGGATATATAGATGGATAGATAATGGATGGATAGATAGATAGATAGATAGATAGATAGATAGATAGATAGATAGATAGATAGATAGATAGATAGATAGATAGATAGATAGATAGATAGATAGATGGATGGATGGATGGATAGATTTGCCAGAACCATTGCCTATATAATATTATACTAGTTAATGTTCCCTGTACAAAAGGGGTTAATGGAGAAGAAGTCTCCCATACTGAGAAGATCATTTGTTTTTTGTCCCTCAGCCACTCTAGCAGAAAAAAAACCATGAAGCAAAGATAAAAACCAGCAGCGCTCGCTCACACTACATGAAAGAACAACATTTTGCACTTCATTTCTTTATCCTCCCGTACAATGTCTGCCCTTAGATTACCTTCCCAATAAATCCAATCACATTACTCCCTCTGCCTTCTCTAGGTAGCCATTCCATTCATTATAAAGCCATTCTTTTATTTCCCTTTGTAAAGATTTGCATTCCTGTGTACAACAGGTTCTTGCCTGCTGGATTGTATTTAGAATTCTGAGGAAATAGTGTTTCCTGAATTGAGGAGTGAATAGAATTAGAGGACGGCTGAGTCCTTCTAGGTTTATGGCTTTAGTCATATGAAGCCTGTTGCCTACCTGCTGCAGATGATGTTCTTGGTACCTCTTCATCGTGTTGCTCGGGGCTTTCCCAGTCTCCGTTTCGCTCCGTCAGATTCTGTGCCCACAGCTGGAAGATGAGGCCAGCTTGCTGGAGAGATGTTCTTGCTCGCCCGCTCTCCCTCTATCTCTCTCTCTCTCTCTCTGTGTATCTCTCACACTCAGGTGATTGGCACAGAATGGGGATGAGTCTTCTCCACTGTTAACCCCTCTTAAGAGATGAGCGCAGCAGACAGATTGGAACAAGGAGTTTGATGTAGGGGGTCTGAATAAACACATGTAATAGCACCGATGTGAAATGACATTGCATTAATACGGATTACTGATATTCATTCACATTTCTGAGCTATGGAAATATCTGAGCAGAGACACAGCATTGACCATCACGATTGCCTTTGGCACAACAGAATCATTGTTACTATTTCTATGTAATGTAAAATATTATGTTTTCTTGTATTTGGTTTTAGAAACTCAGTGTTTGCATAGCACTGAGAAATTAGAGTACTGGCCTTTTTTTTATTGTTTTATAAAGCAAGCAGCTCAAAGAGAAATGAGAATATGATACAAGAGGAAATAACCCGTATCAGCCAATCAGATTTCAGTTTACTAGAGCCAGATCAATGAACAGTGCATTCTAAAAGTTAAAAGAGTCCCCAGTCAGCAGAGCAATCATTTCAATCAATATTCCCACGGGGTTGGTAACCACTCCAGCTGTAATGGAACTACAAATTCCATCATGCATCTGGGAGTCATGTCTGTGTTAGTTAGGGTCTTACATTGCATCATGGGACTTGTAGTTCCACATCAGCTGTAGTGTTGAGTAGGGATGAGCTCAGGTTTGGATTGAGCTGGGTCTGAACCCAGTCCTTCAACACAAATGCAAACACACTCATCAATTCATTACCAGCTTTACAGCACGGTGCACACGGAAGGGCTTCAAACAGTAAAACAGCAAAAAGTTTCCCGACACACTCACGAGCCAGCATGCAAAAAAACCTGTCTAACCACTAAGGTTAAAAGCAGAGGTTTAGATACACATCTTCTGCAGAAAATGTGAAAGCCGCACAGCCACGTCAAGGCACCTCCATATAGTGCGGTCCTAACTTTAAACTATGAGAGTCTCCATCTTGGACATCTAGCAGAAAAACAGTACTGTGGGGGAAATCTCTGGACCGAAGGTGAATATTACAGCAAAAGCTGCTTTCATTATTTTATGATTGAATGAGCTCTTCACTTTTATTTTATTGTTTTGGCTGGAGTTCCACTTTATCATAACACACTTTATCATAACACTTAAATGACACACCCTCCCCTGACCCCCTACTCTAAACCCAACCTAATTCTGAAACTTAGTACTTCAATTTTGCAATGTAACCTAACACAGCGCTTCTCTCGAGGCACCCCAGTCTAAAATGTAATGGATTTTAAAGGGGGGACACCACACAAAAACTAAAAAATAGCGGGGGGGTCAGATTGGCTGATCCTAGGATATGTTTACTGAATCTAATGGTTGAAGACGAATATCCTGAGCAAATTTTCTCTTTAGTAATACGGCTTCTTTTTGTAGCAAGAAAATGAGTAGCCTTGAGGTGGATGTCTTCTAACCCCCCCACTATTGGTGAATGGCGTACCCAGGTTAATTTATTGCTGTTTAAAGAAAAATTGGTGTACCAACACAGGGGAAGACCTACACAATTCTTTAGAATGTGGAATGTGTGGCTTTCTACACCAGGTTTAGCACCCGATTATTTAGTGCTACAATATATTTTGAGCTAGGAGATATTATGTAATGCTTAGCTGGTCGATTATGTAAATGTCTATATGTATATATATATATGTAGGTATGCATGTATGTATGTATGTGTGTATATATGTACTGTATATGTAACTGTGGGAGACTATCTTTGAGATTATGTTTGGGAGTGAACATGGAAAATGAAGGAAGGAAATAAGGGGGGGCAGGCCAGGCCTGGAATGAATGTGGAGTGGTTATTAAATAATCAGAATAATAGAATTATGCTGCTTATATATTTTTATATTTAACGTATTGTACCACTTGGAGTATGTTGAATGTGGTTATGTGTATTTTGTCTGTTTGTATAATTGTTAAAAATTGAATAAAGAGATATAAACAAAAAAAAATAGCGGGGTTCCCCCTTTTACATCAAGTCAACCTTCAATCCTGGAGCCAACCTTTACATTAGAAGCCCCCTTCAATTCAGAGCCTCCACCTTTCACATCAGCACCCCCTCTTTCACATCAGAGTTTAACCTTCACATGACAAGCCCCCCTTTGCATCAGGAGCCCCATTTCACATTAAAAGCCCCCTTCACATCAGAGTCCTCAGTCCCCCTTCACATCAGAGTCCTCAGTCCCCCTTCACATCAGAGTCCTCAGCCCCCCTTCACATCAGAGTCCTCAGTCCCCCCTTCACATCAGAGTCCTCAGTCCCCCCTTCAC
>NW_017306447.1:1202200-1211804 GCF_000935625.1 Nanorana parkeri | reverse complement strand
TCACATCAGAGGCCCCAGCCCCCCTTCCCATCAGAGTCCTCAGTCCCCCCTTCACATCAGAGTCCTCAGTCCCCCCTTCACTTCAGAGTCTTCAGTCTCCCCTTCACATCAGAGTCCTAGGACTACATCAGGAGCTCCAGAAGCATGGTGAACTTCCACTTCCATGGTGTTGGTGGCCAGCCTGCAAGCTACATGGAAAGGCATGATGTTGTGCAAAACTTTGGAGGCACCCCTGAGGACGTCAAAAGGCACCCTTGAGAAAGGCTGCCCTAGCATCTAACCGCTCAACCTTAACCACCTACCCTAGCCCTATTCTTAACCTAACCTCCAACACTAAGTTAATAATTTGTTAATCCTTAATTACCTAGTCTTCATGCACTTACTCCATTGTCAGTTGCACATCATTGCTGTGGACTATATTTTTGATAGTTACAGCGATGGGCCATGCTTTCATATGTGTGGGCATGGCCTAGGGTTGCCATCTGTCCAGGATTCACCCGAACAGTCCGGGTTTTAAATGGTGTGTCCGGGTTTCATGGCAGCTAAAACCCAGACACGAGATGTCAGGCAGACAGGGGCAACCAACATTAAGGTAGGGGCTACCGGCCCCCCCACTGAAAACAGTCTTGAGTGTGATATTTACATATGAATGGGTGCCGCTATTTACATATGAATAAGCCACGACTCATTCTCCCCAAACAAATTTCCATGCGTCGCTAAAGTGTACAGGTTTCGATGGAAGAAAAGGTGGCAACACTAGCATGGCTGCAGGAGCATGTGAAATGGTGTCATTGCAGAAGAGCACATGGGAGACAGTTGGGTTGGCGTTAGGAGAGAGCACAATAGGCAATTGCCCAGGGCCTCCAGTGCTTAAAGTGCCCCCCTTTAACAGCAGTAATTTAGAATCCGAGCTATGGCTGGTCACTGCATTGCCACAATTTTACAATGCCCACAGCCCTGCAGTGACTGCGTATAGTTGTAATACAATATTCCTGCTCCTTCCCTCAGATCTCTTTGATTGGTCACCAAGGTAATCTCAACTAATCTTTCTACAGTAAAATAAAATATGTGTGATTATAGCATTTTGTGAATCACCATTTTTACTCTTTGCATTATCTTACTAAATCATTTTTTCATCCTCATGTATATTAGGCGTGTACATAAAATAGCTGTGTTTACAATGTAGAAAACATCCCTATTCTAGGATTGCCAACTCTGCAGTCAAACCTCACAGTTACGTTATAAAAATGCAGTGTGAAAATGCCGTAGATCTTGAACCCTGACCCCAGTTTAATTAGCTGCCTGACAACCCTTCTTATAATTACCTTTATATTTACTTTGTATTTTGTGCCTAAATTATATTTGTTTCAGACTGTGTGGATTCATTGCTTATCTTTTATATCTCTCCTTTAATAATAACTTGTTCTTCCTTCTCCCACTACTTTCTATCCCTGACATATTTGCATGAAAATTTTAATTAAAGAAGTTGTGAATAAGATTTGCTAACACCTTTGTGGTGAAAATAATGTCCCCTCCTTGAGGTTTGCTAAAGACTGCACTCTGCTGGCCAGAAGCATGTATTGCATGTCCCTGGATTATATGCTTGGTGCTGATTAGAACTACACATACAATTAGAACACAAATAGGGGTCTATTCACTAAGCTACCATAGGCAGCCGAGTGACTAACCGACCCCAAGCGAAGTGAGCCGAACGCTGTTCGGCTATTCACTTCAGGATTGTACGGCTGATTCCAGCCGTATATCGGGTGGCTTCGTGTGGCTTCGGGTCGGCCGAACATGCTCAGCATGTTCGGCTGACCCGAAGTGCAGAAGGAGTTCGACTCAGCCGATCCAACATTTGGATCGGCTAAGCTGAACCTTCGGCAGGCTACTCGCTGCTGTTCGGTCTATTCTCATAGATGCCGAACAGCAGTGAGTAAATAGCCGAATGCCGCGGAGTGGCATTCCGCTCGGCTGTTCTGCTCTGTGGCACTGTGCAGAATAGAAAAATAGTTTAAAAAGTAGAAAAAAAAGTAGAAAAAGATTGTGCGGAGCTAGCAGTGACAGCTAGCTGTGCCCATCTGTTTTCTATGAAAAAAAAAGAAAATACAGGAATGCATAGCTAGATTGCTATTGGCTATTTCACTTTGCAATAGCCAATAGCAAACTAGCTATTGCACCCGCCCTCTGCAGCTGTCAATCATCAGAGGGTGACCTGATGGAGAACTGCAGGTCCCCCTCTGCTTTTTTTTCAAAATTTTCGGTCCTTTGTCATTATATAGTAAAAAATAAAACCCCCAGTGGTGAGTAAATACCACCAAAAGAAAGCTCTATCTGTCTCCAAAAAATGGTATAAAATTCATTTCAGTACAGCGTTGCATGACAGAATAAATGTCTGCAGCGCTGAATGCTAAAAAATGGCCTGGACAGGAAGGGTGTTTAACACCCCGGTCAGCAAGTGGTTCAGCAATAAGATAAATTGAATTTTTATGTTCAGTTATAAGCAGTGAGAAAAAACTTCACTCACTTTTTTCATGGTATACTACCAACTAGGGATGCACCGATACCATTTTTTCATGACTTGTCAATACCATTTTTTGTCAATACCAATTGCTGTTTTTTTTTTCACGTAACAGTTTTTCTAAAACAATACAGATTTATGATTTTACGACAGTGGTGGAGCGCAAGGGCCTGGTCGCAGTTACAGCCACTGCGACCTGGTAGTTCTGGCACTGACTCCAAGCTGTAGAGGGACTACAAATCTCAGCAATGCATTATACAGCCACTCAGAATACCACCAGCTATAGAAGACTATAAATGCCAGCAAAACATTATACAGCAATGCAGAATACCACCAGCTATAGAGGACTACAAATCCCAGCAATACATTATACAGCAATGCAGAATAATATGAAGCTACATACTCTGTGTTGCTCTGGAGTCACAGCTTGATGTCTCCAGGGTCTCAAGAGGGCTGTGCGGGGTCTCAGGAGGGATGTGCGGGTCACAAATTGGCTATGCGGGGTCTCTGGAGGGCTGGGCAGTGTGTTAGAAGGGCTGTGCAGTGTCTCAGGTGGGCTGTGCGGGGTCTCAGGTGGGCTGTGCAGGGTCTTAGGAGGGCTGTACAGGTTGTCAGGTGGGCTGTGCGGTGTGTCATGTGGGTTTTTCAGGGTCTCAGGTGGCTGTACGGGGTCTCAGGAGGGCTGTGCGAAGTCTCAGATTGGCTATGCAAGGTCTCTGGAGAGCTGGGCAGTGTGTTAGGAGGGCTGTGCAGTGTTCCAGATGGGCTGTGCGGAGTCTCAGGTGGGCTGTGCAGGGTTTTAGGTGTGCTGTGCAGGGTGTCAGGTGGGCTGTCTGGGGTATCATGTGGGTTTTTCAGGGTCTCAGGTGGGCTGTGTGGGGTCTCAGAAGGGTTGTGCGGGGTCTAACCAGGGGTCCGGAGGGTCTCGCAAGTTGGTGCAGGCGGTGGAACTGCTGTAAGTAAGAGGAGGATATGTTAGCCGCTTCAGTTTAAAAATTTAAAACACTGGTATTGGTGTTTAGTATAGGGGCAATTTCATTAAAGGAGAACTATGGGGTCAGTGCTTTTCCCCATAGTTCTCCCCAGGGTCACGGGAGGACACAAACTAGCGTCCTCCCGTTACCCTAAGCTCAGTATACCGCGAGCTACAGCTCGCGGTATACTGAGACCGCCGCAGCTGGGACGAATCCCGACATTACTGTCGAGATCCACCCAGCTGCGGGATTGACAGCTGGCTCTGCCTATCTAGAGGCAGAGCCAGCTGTACCCGCCCTCTCCCCGTCCGTTCCGCCAGTCAGCGCTGGAGGATCAGAGGGGGGAATCCCCGCAGGGAGCCGTGAGTGACAGTCACTGCTCTCTGCAGGAACATGATCGAGAAGTGAGCAAGCGACGATATGTGTTTGCTCACTTCCCGATCTATTGAGCCGACGTGTGACAGTTTAATTGTCACATGTCAGCTCGAACTATGAGGCTGAGTGATTTTCACTCACCTCATAGTTCTCCTTTAATACGAGTACTTGTGAAAATGCCCAGTATGGGCACTGATACTGTTATCGGTATCAGTGCATCCCTGCTACACACCCTTTACCTTTTTTTGACTTAGTCCCCCAGGTCTTTTAGGAACCTAGGAAAGCCCCGCTGTCTTGGCCTATGTTGGCTACACAGAAATTGAGCTCTACATGCATCTATTCACCATTTGCTGGGATGGGTGGCCTTACTAACCAACAATGAAGCAAAAGAGGTAGGAGAGGGTGGGCCAGTGACCTTGGAAACTGGTCACTATTAGCATTTCAGGGTACCCTAGAGTTCAGGGTTCAGAGACATTGTGCAGGAAATCTGGAGTCACATGCAGGCAAACAGAGCCATGCAGGCGCAAAGGGAGAGTAAATATCTGTAGCTGTTGGGGCTGCTTTACCCTGCATGTGTAAAGCAATCCTTCATTCTAACCCAAACAAATCCAAGCTTTATCTTTGATGCTTCTAATTACTGTCTCTTCTTGTTGTAAATTCGTTAATGACAGCAATACTTGAATGTTTATGAAGTGGAATTCTGTAATTGCATGATATGCTAATTCCAAGTGTGTCTGCAGTACGCAACACAACGCAATAAATGTGAGGTCAATCCAAGTCTAGATTCCCTCTTAACGCTGAGCATTGAGATAGTCTCTTACGTGACGTGCTTCAGAGTTTTTTAGAAATCAAGCATAGGTCAAAACTAGTGATAACAGTCACTCTGGCTGAGTTCATGAGTAATCTGAAGGTAGCGGCATACATTTCCTTTCATCACCCTTCCCCCAGAGTAAAGGAGTAGTAGTAAAGGAGGAGAGGATTCACATTTATTGCCTTTTCCCATCAGCACCTGCTGCAGCACACACCTTGTTAGGATCATGCAAATGAACAGACCTTTGCCCTGGCCGTGTAAACAGCGTGCAAGCTCTCAGTACCTTCATCAAGATCTCTTTTAGATAATAGATTGCTGGGATAAATGAAGAGACAACAAGTCACTGTCATGAGCTACATTTTCTGTGTCATATTTATGGAAGGATTACTTGTAGCCTGACATTCACAAACACAAGTGGTTAATCTGTAGGTAAAATTTGGTCATTTAAAATACCTGCCATTGACCAGGGCCCACTCTGATCCACCAAAACTGCTCCATCACATTAAACTTTAACAAATTTAGGCTGATAAAGACACAAATTATACATCTCTGTTATTATTAATAGTAGGAAGTACCAGTACATTAAGCCAATCAGTTAATGTGCTGTCAAGAAGCGTGCTGATAGCAGGAGAATGCAAAGTGACAGATGATATCATCACTTTGCTGTTTCTCACTTCACTGTCCAGTACCAGGATAGAAGTGGGTCCAGAATGACTCAAAGGAAGTGGGTGGCCATCAGATTGAGGACATCTAGTGGCAGAAAAAAGAACTGCAGGGGAAATCTCTGGCTTAAAGCTGAATATTTGTTGATGATGTTGATGATTTTGTTATTTTATCATGTAATGGCCTATACATTTTTATTTTGGCTGGAGTTCTGCTTTAAAGTTCGCAGTAACTTTACAAGACTGCGGGAATAAATTCCTAACATGTAATAATGTTCAGCTCCAAAAACTGTAACTTTTATTATTAACCACTTGAAGACTGGGTGTTAAACCCCCCTTCCTGTCCAGACCATTTTTCAATATTCAGCACTGCGGTACTTTGACTGACATTTATTCAGTCGCTGTACTGAAATTAATTTTATATCATTTTTTTGGGATTTATATAGAGCTTTCTTTTGGTGGTATTAAATCACCACTGGGGTTTTTTATTTTTTGCTACATAAAGAAAAAAGTAACGAAAATTTTGAAAAAAAACCTGTTTTCCCTACAATTTTAATGTAACATTATTACCCAGTTTTGTTGTAAAATATAAAAGACGGGGTCACGTCGGTTAAAAAGACACCAAACACGTCAAGCCTTAAAATTGCATGCGCCAACGAAATCGCAAAAAACTACCATACCCCATATTGGCCATAGGTGACACTTTAAAAGCTTTAACCGCTCATCAGTTTAGTGTTAACAGTGATTAATAGCCCTAAAATTATTGCTCTCACTGTGGCGTTCGTGGTGATATGTAACATGTGTGGTGTAATGGGCGCAATCGTCGTTTTCGCACATAGGCCCACCTGACACATGTTTGCGTGTGTATGTGGGGCAGGGGGACTTTAAAAAAATGTTTGTGGTTTTTTTATGTTTGACTTTAATTTTTGTTTTGTTTTTTACACTTAACTTTATTATTGTTATCATATAGGGGGATAAGAATTCCCCTATGTGATAGCATACATACAGTGACAGGTCCTCTGTATGGAGACATCAGGAGTCTTTAAGACCCCTAATGTCACCTAGGTATCCCCAAAGAAGCTGATGAAGCAGATATCTGCTTCATCAGCTACTCTCTGGCTTCTGTAGCCGAAGAATGACAGCTGAATGCGGAAGTGATGTAATAAACAGAGAGAGAGGAGAGGAGATCCCTGGGAGATTGTGTGCTGATCTACCTCCGATCTCCGTTCACAGGGCTTGCACAGGGCACATTGGTGCCCAGGATCGGTGGCGGAGGAGGGGAGCGCACTTAGGGGCACTACATACAAGCGATCAGGCGGCTGTAGAGCTTGTATGTAAACAGCCATTGCCGGCTGTTTGAAATAATGACAGTTTCCCACTCATGAGCATGCAAGGCGGCGCATGAGCTGAATCCTTTGGACTGAAATCACATGTACTTGGATTTAAGCCCTCAGCCAGGCTGAGGAGAAGAATACGGCTTATATGCTTCTGTGGATTGTGAGAAGTAACCTAAAATAAAGCTTTTATGTTTTTATATATTGTTCATATCTGACTCGAGGGGTACCTTAAAAGTCCTCTGGGGGGGGCGTGGCTTGGCACGGAAGACGATGGACGCTTAACTCCAGAGCTCCGTCTCCAGATATCCTGGACGAAGCTACAATCTCCTGCTATATCAACTACCATGGGGAAAATAGGCAGACAGGACGGAAGGTCTAGATCTCCTGGGTGGGATGGGACCCAACTGAGCCGTCAATTTCCCGAGATGTTCCGCACACAGCGGCCGGAAAATCTGACCGCGAGGTCTTCCAATATGGCGCTGACCGCGACTAACCCGCCTGCTACTGTGCCTCAGGCCTCCATGGATCCGGGCTCGATGTCGTCCTACATCCAACAACTACCTACCAGGTCAGATTTGACACTACTCGCAGGGGGCATCAAACAGGCCCTGAGCTCTGCGGTCTCAGAACTCAGACAGGACATTAGGGACATAGGCCGCAGGTTGCAAGCGGCGGAACAGGCCGGAGCGGAGAGAGCCCATCAGGAGACCACCGCCCGCTCGATGATCGACATGCGGCGCCACATGGAAGACCTCGATAATAGGGGACGCCGCGCCAATATCCGAGTCCGGGGGGTCCCAGAAACGGTCCTACCTGACTTTGTCCAGACGGCCCTAACTGACATCTTCAATGATTTATTAGACCGCCCGCCTGGATCGCCCATAGACTTTGTGAGAGCGCACAGGGCGCTGCGGCCCCGCAACCTGCAGGAGGACGTTCCGAGAGACATCATCTGCTGCCTACAGAACTTCCCGCTAAAGGAAGAAATCTTACAACAGGCCCGGGCCAAAGCAGTGGTCAAGTATGATGGCTCCGAGGTGAAGCTGTTCCAAGATCTATCCAACATCACCCTACAACAACGTAGGGCCTTACGCCCGCTATTAGACCAAACATGGCATTGCATACCGCTGGAAGTTCCCATTCTGCCTGTCCGCACTGCACAGAGGCAGAACCGTTACCTTACGCCTACCTGAAGAAGCGGGAGACTTCTGTTCACAACTGAATATCCCGGCCGTCCAAGTCCAAGATTGGTATGAAGACCTCAGGATGCACGCTGCCAACAACAGGCCCAGCCGCAGACGAGAGCGGTCACCATCGGACCCAGACCCCACCAGAAGCCCTGGGACCAGCGAGAAGGAACGCCGCCGGAGAGGCCCCAATACCCCATCTTATCGTACCGATCGCCGACTGGACGAAGTGGCGGATTGTGACCGGGCTGGCGAACAATCCCCCCACTGAATTCACACACAGACGCACTCATCCCTAGGCACGGTACCGAATGGCCCGAGACTGTTTTCCCGGAGTTAACCCTGTTATCTTGGTTGGATGTTGGGACCCTTGCCTCGGACGGTTGCGGTGCTGGAGCACCACTCCAGAGGGCCCCGTGCTATGCACTTAGATAGATAACTGACAATGTTGGAGTCCCTCGGCTTTCATTCCTCTATTTATAATTTCTATGTGTCTTGTCGTTGCAGGATCCTCACTGGCAGGCGGAAGCCTGAACCGTCCTCCGGGATGGTGACACCTCGGAGTGGCGGAGACGGGGGACGGTAGTTTGGAGGCCTGCCAGCCAGGGGAGATACGGCCAGTACGGTAACACACAAACACCTCTGCTGAGACAGGCGTTTAGACCTCTATGTTCCATACTCCATTTAACGTGAGCGCAGTTCTTTGGACCCTCACAGGTGGATATGAACACCAAGGGTGTTTACACTGTTTATATGTTGTTTCATAGCGTTTCTATGATTTATATTGTTTATATCGGTTATAACGTTTATATTGATTGCTGCTTTCGGGGAAGGTCGAGGTATTTAGGGCACACATATCACTGATGTCACCCCACTGCTAACCTACTCCTATACCAAAGTATTACGAGGGTATAAGGAGTACATCTTGGAGAGTGAACCTTTCACCCACCCCATGAAAATATGCTCCGTAATATGGCAGGATTTAGGAATGTCCCTAAGGATTTCTCGGGTATTGGAGAGGCGACCAAATGGAGTTATTTGAACCAATCTTGACCCATCTCGTCCAGAAAGCCTATCACTTACCCCCAGAGTGAGGCGACAGTGAGGGGCACTAGGTGCTGCCCACAATATCGTCGCCCCCTACTTCAACCCCTTGCACTCTTGATCTCCCCACCGGTGAACTGGGCTCATTGTTTCATAGCGTTTCTATGATTTATATTGTTTATATCGGTTATAACGTTTATATTGATTGCTGCTTTCGGGGAAGGTCGAGGTATTTAGGGCACACATATCACTGATGTCACCCCACTGCTAACCTACTCCTATACCAAAGTATTACGAGGGTATAAGGAGTACATCTTGGAGAATGAACCTTTCACCCACCCCATGAAAATATGCTCCGTAATATGGCAGGATTTAGGAATGTCCCTAAGGATTTCTCGGGTATTGGAGAGGCGACCAAATGGAGTTATTTGAACCAATCTTGACCCATCTCGTCCAGAAAGCCTATCACTTACCCCCAGAGTGAGGCGACAGTGAGGGGCACTAGGTGCTGCCCACAATATCGTCGCCCCCTACTTCAACCCCTTGCACTCTTGATCTCCCCACCGGTGAACTGGGCTCAGTCCGGGTGGTAAGAACAGAGTAGAGGGGATTCCCTAGCTTTTTGTTAGTTAGTCTTGTTCCCCCCCTTCTCCCCTCCCCCCAGACCCCTCGGCTCCCCCCTCTCGCCCGCAC
>NW_017306447.1:1201521-1202083 GCF_000935625.1 Nanorana parkeri | reverse complement strand
GCTCCCTCCCCCTGTGGCACGAGCCCTTAGTGAAAACCGCTATGGCGTCTCTAGCAGACCTAGTAGTGTTGTCCCTAAATGCCAGAGGACTTAATGTTCCTGAGAAACGAACACTTATTCTAGGCGATCTGAAGACAGCCAAGACATCAGTGGCATTTATTGAGGAGACTCACTTCCGCACAGGAACAATACCCAAGTTCTCGAACTCATTTTACCCTTTAGTGTACCATGCAACTTCTTCAAATAGTAAATCTAAAGGTGTTTTGATTTTGTTTCACAGATCGCTGGCCTTCGACCTGTCGGACTCCATATCGGACAGCGAGGGTAGATATCTAATCCTGAAAGGGAACCTCAATAACGTCCCGGTGACACTGGCAACTGTATACTTACCAAACGCACGACATGCAACGTTTCTGACCAAATTCTTGACACTTCTAACTGACTTCACAGAAGGTATGTTGATCGTGGGAGGTGACTTTAATGCCCCTCTCAATCCAATCCTAGATACTTCCAATGGCAAAACATCTTTGCCCTATAGGACTCTTAAGTTTATGAAAAAGAG
>NW_017306447.1:1148827-1200819 GCF_000935625.1 Nanorana parkeri | reverse complement strand
GAGACTCACTTCCGCACAGGAACAATACCCAAGTTCTCGAACTCATTTTACCCTTTAGTGTACCATGCAACTTCTTCAAATAGTAAATCTAAAGGTGTTTCGATTTTGTTTCACAGATCGCTGGCCTTCGACCTGTTGGACTCCATATCGGACAGCGAGGGTAGATATCTAATCCTGAAAGGGAAACTCAATAACGTCCCGGTGACACTGGCAACTGTATACTTACCAAACGCACGACATGCAACGTTTCTGACCAAATTCTTGACACTTCTAACTGACTTCACTGAAGGTATGTTGATCGTGGGAGGTGACTTTAATGCCCCTCTCAATCCAATCCTAGATACTTCCAATGGCAAAACATCTTTGCCCTATAGGACTCTTAAGTTTATGAAAAAGAGACTGTCATCCCTGAATCTGTGTGATGTGTGGAGGACCATGCACCCAGACGGAAGGGATTACACCTATTTTTCACCACCACATGGTAAATACTCGCGCATAGACTACCTATTTATCTCCCAATCAGACTTGCCGAAACTTAAAACCTCGACTATTGGACTGATGACCTCCTCTAACCACGCCCCAGTCATAATGACGTTGTCCCTGAGCCCGGCCGTAAAGAGACAATCCACATGGAGACTCAACCCATCGTTTCTGGCCGACAAATCCATCACCTTGCAAATTCAGCAGGACTTGAAAGAATATTTTGCTTTCAATACCACAGCTGACACGGCTCCCAACCTCTGTTTGGGAAGCCCATAAATGCTTCATACGGGGAAGGTTTATGGACTACACTGCACAAGATAGGAAACAGAGACAGAAAGAGGTGACGGATCTTCTAGCCCGCATAGCTGGATTGGAACAGACACACAAGCAAACCCTACCCCACCAAACACTGTTGGACGTAACCACCGCACGGAAAGACCTCAAAGACATACTGTTGTGCGGGGGGTAACGATAGGTAAGGGGGAGCACAAGGTGGCGGCGTTTGCGGATGATCTGCTATTTTTCCTAACAGACCCGACCACCTCGCTACCTAAATTGATGACGCGGTTTGAGACATACTCCTCCCTTTCCAACCTGAAAATCAATTTTGGCAAATCTGCGGCACTCAGCGTAGCCGCGCCAGCCTCCCTCATAGAGACCCTAAGCCGAAGCTACCTGTTCCAGTGGAATAACTCCTCAATTAAATACTTAGGGATACATCTCCCGGCCAATCTCCTAACCATATTCTCACTTAACTTCCAACCCTTACTGAATAGACTTAAAACTGACCTCCAGAAGTGGCGCACGCTCACTTTCACCTGGTTTGTGTACACACCAGCTCTATCAGTAGTAAGACCCATGAAACAAACTAAAAGATCCTGACCCACTGGTACAGGACACCACAGATATTACATAAAATTTACCCTACTGTACCGGACACATGCTGGAGATGCCAGAGGGAGGTTGGCACTCTCTTACACATCTTCTGGACCTGCCCAGACCTGGCCACATACTGGCAGACAGTACACAGAGTGACCTCCCAGGTCACCGGACAGACAATAAATTTTACACCGACGGATTTTCTACTGACTGACCCCACTAACGCTCAAAGCCCAAACAAATCGCTAAGACAACACATGATCAAAGCGGCTCGCTCAATCATACCAAGACATTGGAAAGAAAGGAGGCCACCCTCGCTGTCCGAATGGATTTGACAGGTCGACCACATACATGAGATGGAAGAGCTACTCTTTACCAAAAGAGATGCCCTGAGCAAATTCATGCATATCTGGGCATGCTGGGATCATTTTACCAACTCCCCAGAGTATAAGTCTCTTAAATCCGACCGTGATCAACCATGATGACACAAAGAGAGAAGGGCAATAAGAGGAGAACAGGGAACTAGAGTGGCTAAGCGGATATGCCCGAATTCTTGTTGAATGTACTACGAGCACTGATCGCAGGACCGTTCGGAGGCCCATAAAGAGTCACCGACCAGTCTACATTATGCATCTCATAATAATACTTTCTTTACGCTAGTCTGTACAATAGCAATGTTGGTTTACATGTTTCTCAATTATTGCCGGGGAGATGGATACACCTGGCTATAGGTTAGATATACAATTTACATAAAGGATTATGTTCGCTACACCGGATGGAGAGCACAACCTTGGGCATGCGAGCTTAGATCCAGGGACTTGGATTCCTTTCCCTTTTCCCCTCTCTCCCCATTCCCTCTTTCCCTTTACCTCCTCCCCCTCCCCCTTCCACTCGTTTTGTATGCTATGTTGCTGTGATGACGAGAAGCTTTATTGTTTGTACTTGTATGAGAAAATGATAATAAAACTTGTTGGAAAATAAAAGTCCTCTGGGGCACTCTGACTCCTGGGGCACTCAACATCAGTGAAAAGCATCAAAGGAGATACTGCTGTCTGCAGAGTACTGCTGATGTCAGAAACAAGATGGCTGTACCCTAAAGTAATCTGACAGTGTTTTCACAGATGGCAGAAGACAGACCATACCATACCAGGTACTTTTCTGTGTGAATATAAGGTAAAAGTTTTTGTTATATAGGAACACAGGATTTAAAATGAAAAACTAGGGATGTTGTCTTCTACAAAGTCGAAATCCAGGCTCCCTCGCACTGATAGTAATTTATGTTTTATGTTGTTTAATACCTTTTCCAAAGCGTTCAGGTTTGTCACATGATGCTGCAGGGTCATCTTCATCTTCGTTTCTTCTCTAGGCTGACAGTCCATACTAACCATTTACTGAATGAACGGTGCTGTTTTGATGCAACCGTACAGTATGTACTCAATCTTCCAAGCTGAGTTACACTGGGGGGTTATTTACAAAGCTGCCAAAGGCAGCCGAGTGAATAACCCAGCCGAAGTGAAGTCAGCCGTACATCGGCTACCTTCGGCTGCACTTCGGTCAGCTGAACATGCTCTTCATGTTCGGCTGAGCCGAAATGCAGAAGGACTTCAATTCAGCCGATCCAACATCTGGATCGGCCTAGCCGAAGCTCTGGCAGCTCGCTCGCTGCCGTTCACGCCTATTAACATAGGGGCAGAACGGCAGTGAGTGAATAGCTGAATGCCGCCGAGCGGCATTCGGCTCGGCTATTCTGCTCGTTCCCTCCGTGGTACCGAGCAGTATAGAAAATAGTGAAAAAAGTTGAAAATGATTAAAAAAAAGGTTAAAAAAATATTTTTAACATGTAAATAAATACTAAAATGAAACAATAAAGATTTTTAAAAAAGAAAAAAAAACAATTGGGTGGAGCTAGCAGTGACAGTCATGTCCGGCTCCGCCCAGTTGTTATTGTTTAATGAAAGTTCAGTGTCCCCAGGTCATTTGGGGGTGCTGATCTGTCATTACAACTGTCATTTGCGGGGTTTACGGCTGGCCCTTCAGCAGGCTATTCGCCCCACTTCGTGTGTCACTTGGGCTCAGTCGAGCCAAAGCATATGCCTTCGGTTCGGCTGAGGCGCTCAGCCGCCTTCGGCTGCTGTACGGCCTATAGTGAATAGCCCATAAAGCAGCCCTTCAGTTCGACTAAACTCTTCGGCTCCAGCAGCCGAAGAGAGCCGAAGGATCAGCCCGAGCTACGGCTGGATCCTTCGGCTCCTTTGTCAGTAACCCCCTGGGTGTCATTCAATATGAAAAATCGAGGACATGATGTGGGGAAGAAGGGCCTCTGTGGGTGATAGGTCTACATTGAAGGCGACTATTGCAGCCTGGGCTGCTTTTTTAACACAGGCTGGAGGACCACTTTTAGAAAAAGCAAAAAATTAGTTCACAGTTGGGTTTTAAGTAGATTTACAACAGTAACAATTTCTGTTTGCCAGCTGGAATCCCATTGCAACTGTAATAATTATAGTGCTCAAATGTTCACCAGTGGCAGGCAGAATGGTCTTCTCTTTTGCTAAAGGCAACCCAAGCTCAGCCTTCTGAATTCTTAGGGCCTACAAATAAAAACAAAATTATCCAAATAATGCACCAGTACACTCCTCTTGAAATGCCGACATACTGTGGCACTCTAAGAACAATCCAAAGGATTTAGTATACAACCATGGCAGTGAACAACCCATAGGGAGACAGTTGTCAGAATGATAAGCCATTTCAAACTGAAAGCCTTAGAAACTGAACCTACCTAGCCAAATTGGTAGCAACAAAATGCAGATTTAACATCAGCTTTGTCTAATAGCACTCATTGACTAAATGTTTGCTTAGAAGACAAATAAAAAACTAGTAAAAGGTTTGTGTCAATAATATCACCTAATAAAGCCAATTTAGGGTAAGAAGATATATGAAGTGAAACTTATTTGGATTCCTCTTAAGGTAAACTCCCAAAATAAAGTACTGAAAAGAGGTGCCGAAAAGGGTCAGCCACCCTGCAGCAATTAACTTTCTTATCAAAACTGGCACTGATTATATGTTATCATGCACCCTCACCCATATGGGGGGGGGGATCCAAAAGTATAACCATTAATGAAGAGCTGAGGATTCTGTTGGTTTGGGAACTGACCTAACCACTGCCACATGCTTAAAAGACCCCAAACCCAAAGAACCCTAACTATTAACAAAACTGTAGCTTATTTGTGCATCACTCAGCTGTAGATCCTCAAATCATCTCTGCATTGGTGCTGTATTGCGACTATAGTCCATCAGAGGAGTGAGCTTTGAGCGTGTTTACAACACACACAGGGATCTTTATTGGCTGTAGAGTCTATTACCTGGCGGTATTCCCGAGTGTGGCTCGGGGTTAATTTTAAGTACCATAAGCAGTAACCCCGAGCCACACTCGGGATTACAGCGTAGCGTCTCCTACCTTGCCCCTCGAGCCGTGCTGTGTCCTCTAGCCGATGCCGGCATCTGTCTTCCGGTTTCCGTCCCTTGCGAACGTCCGCGTCGCAAGGGGGCGGAACCGGCAGGAAATTAAAAAAACTAAAACTAAAAAAGAAACTAAAAAAATAGAGAAAAAAAAGGAAATAATCAGACCGCCAGGGAGGTTAAAGGAGCCTTGGTGTAAGGCTGATATAAGCATGTTACTGTCGCATTCTGAGTACTTCACTTCAGCCTTGCAGTCTCTGACAAAGTGTTGTGTAGATGCGCAAAATCTATAACAAATGACATGGTTCCTTTCAAACTCCTTGTGTTTTTCAAAAGGCTTTCCTTTGAGCACACAACACTTTCTGAGTGTATGGTGCTTGTTGCGGATTACTGTAGACAGTAGAAGTGTGGGTCTTTTTGCCCTTCTTTCGCTGTTATGGCTGGTAGTGGGTATAACTCCTGTCTTTCTTAGTGTTGAAGTTTTCTCTTCTTATAGTCGGGGGGCTAGGAATACTCGAATGTATAACAGAGAAGCTTGGATCATTCTTAGCTCTGGATAAGTCTTTGATAAACTTTGAAAAGAAGAAGAAAGGTAGAACAGGAGACTTGATGTTCCTCCGTGCACCCACTGCTGCCCAGTTTTCATGGATATTGTAACAATTTTACTATTTATTACAGGTATTTATAAAACAATTTACACAGCACTTTACATAGTTGCTATTCATATCAGTCCCTACCCTCAAGGAGTTTACAATCAAAGGTCCCTATCTCACATACATACAAAGAGGGCCAACTTAGAGCGGAGCCAATTAACCTACCAACATGTCTATAGAGTGTGGGAGGAAACCCACACAAGCACAGGTAGAACATGCAAACTCCTTGCAGATAGTGACCTGGCCAGGATTCGAACTGGTGACCCCTAGTGTTGCAAGGCAGAAGTGCTAACCACTATGCCACTGTGCTGCCCTATGACTGGCTTCAAACTATGTGCAATGTCTAGTTAGCTTGATGTGGGTCTTCCCTAGCTATCTCAAACACAAGAAGAAGATCGCTCTGTTCCGGGATCTTCTGGTTGTCCCTGTTAAATAGTCTAGGAAAGCCTTGTCATCTTCTCAATAAGGCAAGTTCTACTACTTAAGGGCTGCTGTAAATTTGCTTTAATCTCTCTCATGGCAGATTAGGGCCCTTTCCCAGTTGATGGATGTGAACTTTTTTAATGTCTATCTAAACACATTCTGACAAATGAGGACCTAACCATCTGATGAAGTTCTTGGATAGGTGGGATGCTGAGGTCCAGGAAAACGGATTTGAATGTGAACTTTCAGCTCTTGTAGTTCTTTAGGCAATTGTCAGATTTACTAAGGCCTGTATTACTAGGTTCTCTGAGGGTCATGTAATTGACAAGGTCTGATGTATCAGTTCTGGCAGGTCTTGTCAGCACAGGTTCTCCTTCCCTGATTCTGGAGGTGGTGGTGTCTAATACGTGATGTTTTGGTGTTGGAAGAGGGAATGTAGTAGCAGATGGCTTGAGGCCAGGTGAAGGCCTCTCTGTGTGAGTCTCAAGAACCACGTGAAAGGTCTCAGGCAGTGACGTGCGGTACCTTTTGCTCCGGGAGAGGCATTCCCTAGCCCCGCCTCCAGCACATCCCGCCCCCCGTCTACCAAAGCCCCGCCCCGTCAACAGAAGCCTGGTCCCGTCAGTCGAAGCCCCATCGGACGAAGCCCCACCCCCAACCCGTTCCCAAACTAGTGTAAAGGAGGAAGGGAAGGGAGGAGACAGGGAGGAGCCTCCCTGTCCCTTACTTGCTTCTCACTGCCAAGGCGCTCCGTCCATGTCAGGTTACACAGTGGGGAGGATTTCCCTGCTGCGTAACCTGTTAGATGCCGATCTGAATTGAGATAAAGCTGTCATGAAATCTTTCATGCAAAAAGAAATGAAAGTGGCAGCCCTTGCTAAGCTGAGTCTTCAAACAAGCACAAGGAAGAAGTCCACTGTCCTAATTTGACAGCCTCTGACGACCCTGCCTCAGTCTGCACAGCTTTCGCATCCGCTTTATCCTTGGCTTGAACCCTTTCAGCTTGTGATTGGGCCTAGAACTGTGCTTGAATGGCTTTTGCATCATATTGAGCAGCTTGTTTTTGTGCTCATTGGCTGCCAGCTCTGTTCGTATGATGGTTTTCTGACCGACTCCTTTCGACAGCAGCACCCACTGTACAAATTCTGGCTAGTTCCTCAAGAGCTGGACGAAATTACACAGTATATGGCCACCTTAAGAGTGGTTTGAAAGTAGAGTGGCGGGATCTATCAATGAGTTGACCTCTAAAAATGTGAAGTGCCCTCCTTTGTTAAGGGCAGTAAAGCTATGTAACACTCGCAGAGACTCCTCTGTTATGATACTTTATAGAAAAGAAGCATATTTTTCAGACTGTTATAGCTTTAGTAAGCTCTTTTTAGCTTTGCAAATTTCCTGCTTACTTCTGGATCATTACATGTCATCAGCTGCAGTTATGCATTGCATAGTTCTATTCCACAGATCAGATACATTTTTAGTTATTTCAACCTTGTTTGCTTTGCCGAAAGGTTAAATCCCAGAAAAACCTTATACAGCAATGCAGAACAGCACCAGATAGAGAGGACTATAGATCCCATCAAAACATTATACAGCAATACAGAATGGCACCAGCGATAGAGGACTATGGATCCCAGCAATACATTATACAGCAATGCAGAATGGTACCAGCGATAGAGGATAAAAGATCCCAGCAATATATTACACAGCAATGCAGAATAGTATATGAATTTGCTGACCTGATGTGGTGGCTGGAGGTTCTCAGCAGGGGCAAATCAAAGCAGGGGCAGATGTGGCGGATCGCAGCAGGGGCAGATGTGGATGATGACAGCAGGGCAGTTGTGGAAGATGGCAGTAGGGGCAGATGTGGAGGATGGCAGCGGGGCAGATGTAGAGGATGGTGGCAGGGCAGATGTAGAGGATGGTGGCAGGGCAGATGTAGAGGATGGTGGCAGGGCAGATGTAGAGGATGGCAGCAGGTGTGGATGATGACAGCAGGGCAGATGTGGCAGATGGCAGATGTAGAGGATGGCAGTGGGGCAGACGTGCAGGATGGTAGCAGGATAGATGTGTAGGATGTCAGCAGGGCAGATGTGAAGGATGGCAGCAGGGGCAGATGTGTCAGTTTGCAGCAGGGGCAAATGGGGAGGATGGCAGCGGGGTAGATGTGGAGGATGGCAGTAGGGCAGATGTGGAGGATGGCAGTACGGGCACATGTGGAAGATGGCAGTACGGGCACATGTGGAGGATGGCAGCATGAGCATATGTGGAGGATGGCAGTACAGGCGCATGTGGAGGATGACAGCGTAGATGTGTATGATGGGGTGTTACAGAACATAGAACAGAACACAGTTGAACATGAAACTTTCAAGTGCAGCTATGTTCTAATCTATGTTCTAGAAACGTACGTAGTCTCCTCAACTGTTTTATCATGTCCTCCTGGCTGGTGTCAGTTCACATGGCTGGAGAGAGCCCAGGGGAGGCTGTGAAAAAAAAAACACTATAATTTGTAAAAAAAAAACTTACCCAGTCAGTGCTGTGGGTCACTCTTATTACATGGCAGCTGCTTGCTGGGTCCTCATGCCTGAAGCGCCAGTGCAGCCCAAGTATTGCCTGTAAATGCTGTGTTCGCAGCCCAGAGAAGTGACAGAACACCTGGACCGCTTGTCACTGCTGGCGGCCGGCACCCCTCCCTCCACCCCCTGATTGTTGCGCCACTGAGCTCCAGTACTTCCTAAATGGCCTGAGTGGCATGTCAAATATAGGAGGGGGGATGCAACGAGCCCCCCCCGGCCACGGGCCCTCCGGCAGTGCCAGATTGCCCGAACGGTCGGTCCGCCCCTGACTATGCATTTGCAATATTAAGTTAAGATCAAGAACACAGGGACATGAACTCAATCTGGCTGGAGAAAAGTTCAAAACTCACCTAAGAAAGTATTATTTTAGCGAAAGAGTACTTGATGCTTGGAAGAGGCTTCCACTCAGCCCACAGTAAGTGAACATGCTGGGGACAAACATACTTCTACACTCAAAAAAATTAATTTTAACAAAAACAAAATCAACAAAAAATAAACAAGGGGCAGACTACTTGGTCTTTTCTGCAGTAATTTTTCTATGTTTGTATGTTTCAATGTGCTTTGTACAAGCCAGCCTACAAAATCTATAGAACTAGCGTTTTAGGTTATTTTGAAATACTGAAAACATTGTTGGAGCATAAATAACTATTTTGTTTCTGCCCTTCTTTAGTACATTGAACCTTTATACGTTGAAATTTTCCTTGTATGATCTCCCCTCTGCCAGCTGCTGCCACTAGTATCTCGGAATGTTTCAATTTTATGGCAGTGGGATATTAAGTCTGTTGGTAGTCATAAAAACTGATTAGACCAAGCTCTCAGAGGCTGATCAGAATCCAGAAAGGGTTTGGCCTTGTTCTTTGACCTTCTGCTGTTGTTTTTTCTATCTGCACTTTCTTCCCACCTGTCCTGTGCTTTATACAATTTTCTGCCAAAGTAAATGTAAACCCTAATTTCATAACTTTTCGTTTGCTAAAACGCTGTGTATTGTAAACAATTCTCATATTCCACTAAATAAAATTGTTTTCAAATTTTTTTTTCTAACCCTTTGATGAGTCCTAGGGTTGCTGATCTCCCGCAGCCTCATTGCAGCCACTTTTTGTCTACATGCATTCCAGCAACTATTGCACAGTGTTTTTTAGAGCTGGTTTCCTGATGGTGACAATGTGCATGGGCACAGCCATTTGTAGCCTTTATTGGGAGAGACTCAGACAAAGTGACAATGCAGGAAATCAATTGGGAGACAGAGCATTGTCACCCTATGGCCCCTTTCACGTGGCTGTTCTGATAAGGTCAGTTTTTTTAGGCGGACCTGATCTGAAGCTCATTGTCAGTCTATGAGACAGTGGGCGCCTTTTACATCCATAAGTATTAAAAAGTAATTCATATAATAAACTACCATATGAAACAGTAAATACATAAACATTTATGAATGTAAATAATTCAGTCTCAATCGTGTTAACCTGACAACAATGTGCTCAATATCACTAATCTGTGACTAAAACAGATAAAAACATACAATAACTGAAAAATCACTTTGTGATCAAGCAATCCTTTCACCAAGATTTTTTATTGTGTGCTTATAATGTCCATCATCAACGAAGTGTCCATATAATGTAAGTGTTCATCCACCCAGATAAATAAAGTGAATATAATCAGTGTCACAATCTTCGCTGTGCTTCAATATGCATCTCACAAGTGTCTTCCTACAACTTTTCCCGCACTCACCAGACTCTTATGACCACCTAATGTCATACAAGGCATAATATTGTACCCCTCAAAACGGAACCAATATCCGCCTCCAACTCAGCTCTCTCGCCGGTCAGTTTTCCTCCATTTATCTGTCGCTCATCCACAGCTCAAACCAAATGATTCATCATACCATCGTCAACATCCACATTCTTTATACTTATTCGCAAATTATTTTGTTTTAATGCCTAATTGTGACTGTTAATAATATGCCATCCATGGCAGTAAATGATGGATGGCATTTCATGTACATTCACAAATAATATGCACCATATGCTATGCATTTAACTGTACTATTTTCATGCTGTCTTCTATTTCCATACCTTCTGGTACCCTATGTTTATTGTAAAAAGTAAAAAAGCACACAATGTTGCTCCTGCATAGATACTGTATAGTGAATAAGGTAAAAATCCTAACAAAATGTAGTGCAGCCATGGGTTTAGATACACTTTCATAAAAACAAAATAACAATAATTTCTAGATCAGAATGATCTGCTCAATACATGTATGGCCACTATTGTTTTTCTTTTGGATTTTACTTTAAAGGAGCCAGGATTGGACTCCTGAAGTGGCACCATGTGTATGCCTTTACCTTAGGGATGAAGTGACATTTATTATTTGCTGTTTATGCTTGATTTGGTCACCAAGCTGGAAAATCTCCTTGGGTGAGATTTTCCAGCTTGGTTTTATCAGCCCATTTATGGACAGCTATTGGCGGAACAGAGGTCAACTAACACTTTGTGTGCTAATGTGGAATAAGTTTGCATGCAGCCTTTATTGCTTATCTGCTTTTCTAAACTCACATGGGCAGGTTGCACTGCTTTCCTGGGTTTGTTTGTTTGGGTTTGGTATGTTTGTCCATAGCATGTTCACTTACTGTGGACTGAGTGGAAGTCTCTTCCAAGCATCAAGTACTCTTTCGCTAAAAAAATACTTTCTTATGTGAGTTTTGAACTTTTATACAGCCAGATTGAGTATAAACTTATATAATGAGACCGGATCGTCGGATCAATGGATCCAAAGCTCGTTCCTAGGACAAGGCAGGATCCAACCAGCCAAACAGGAGCATTTTTTAAGTTGTCTTCTCAGTCCCCTCTTTTTAAATGGTGGCCTGTGTGCTCTGTGTAGATTACAGACTGTTGTGCTCAGTTAAATTAAATTTTTTTTGGACCTACCCATAACAGATTGGAGGTAAAAGGATGTAAATGAATGCAGGTCCACTTTCATCTGCCTGCCCACAGACCACAATGGGACTGTTAAGGGTCTGTTAATCACAAGATGGAGGAAGAAATTGAACAGACACTTTCTGCTCCAATTCTACAGGGGATCAGTTCACGATCCACTGGTGAGGGGAACAGATCTGGCTGTGTGAAGGGGCCTATTCAAAAAAGGTGTCTGAAAAAGGACCTTCATGGCAGGATCAGCAGGCATCTTTTTAATGAAAGGTGCAGATTTTAAAATATTGAAAAAGACTTTTGAAATTGCTTAAAGCAACCCTGTCAACATATTTAAAAATGTACTAGAAACAACCTGAAAAAGAATCACATAATGTGGTGGTCCAGTCGGTGGTCTGTTGGAACTTTGCGATCTTTACATGCAAAGATGCCATGATTCCTCCCACTCCCTTCTACTGTTAAGGGGAATTACAGTGAAAAAAGTATTTTTGAGCATATTCAGTGCCTGATGTCTACCTGTATTTTTTTTAACACACTCCTTTGTTTCTTTTACCATCTCTTGTTATGTAGATGTTTTACCTGGAAAGCAATGTCCGAACCTCCAGTTATAACACTTCAATGTTCCTTTCTTACAAGTAATGAACTCTCCAGCTGCCTATGCAACTTTTACTTTTTTACAGCTCCTGAAATATGAGACTGAATGTGAACCACACGGAGAGACTACAGATTTGTATTTGAATCATCGAAACCTGCTTTCTAATCATATTTTTAAATAGCTTTTAAAATGGATAAATTGTTATTACTTACTGTATATATTTTTTTAGTATTTACTTTACTGTTACATGGGTTGTGACAATCAGAATTAACAGATTTGACTTGCAATTTATTTGACAATGAATGTCATTATAGATATATAAGAGCACTATAAGGGAAACAATAAATCATTTTTATTAGCCTTTAAACCCAGCAAAGCAGTGCAACCTGCCCATGTGAGTTTAGAAAAGCAGACAAGCAATAAAGGCTGCATGCAAACTTATTCCACATTAGCACACAAAGTGTTAGTTGACCTCTGTTCAGCCAATGGCTGTCCATGAATGGGCTGGTAAAACCAAATATTGTTTCCAATTTTGAGCAGTTGGGGGCTAATTGGGGTGCCCATTATCATGCATAATACATGTATTGAGCAGATCATTCTGATCTAGAAATTATTATTATTTAGTTTTTATGAAAGTGTATCTAAACCCAAAAACAAACATTTGAAATATTGTAGCTCACCAGTCCTTAGATGCAGTGGCTGCACTACATTTTGTTAGGATTTTTACCTGGCAATCCTGCCAATAATCCTGCCTGAGGGGACAACACTTATTCACTATACAATGTGTGCTTTCTTTTAAAAACTTTTTACAATAAACATAGGGTACCGGAAGGTATGGCAATAGAAGACAGCATGAAAATAATACACTTAAATCCATAGCACATGGTGCATATTATTTGTGAATGTGCATGAAATGCCATCCATCATTTACTGCAATGGATGGCATATTATTAACGGTCACAATTAGGCATTAAAACAACATAATTTGTGAATAAGTGCCTGTTGCCTTGTTAATCCCAGTCTGTGCACATGTGCAGATTCTGAGGTCACCAAAACAGATGGGGTCGGCGTCCTCGACAGAACTCCAGTCACCGTCTAAATAGGGAGCCGCACCCGCCAGTGTCACTCCTGTCATACCGTGTGAGAGCCCACACTGACCACCCGGAGCCCACACTGACCACCCCAAGCCCGCAATGACCACCCGGAGCCCACAATGACCACCTGTAGCTCGGACTGACCACCCGCAGCCCGCACTGACCCCTTGGAGCCCGCACTGACCACCTGGAGCCTGCACTAACCACCAGGAGCCTGCACTGACCACCAAGAGTCCGCACTGACCACCAGGAGCCCGCACTAATCACCAAGAACCTGCACTGACCACCTAGAGCCTGCACTGACCACCTGAGAGCCCCACTGACTACCAGAGAGCTGCACTGGCTCCCTGAGAGCCCGCACTGGCCACCTGAGAGCCTCACTGACCACCTGAGAGCCACACTGACCAGCGGAGTGCCCACACTGGCCCCCTGAGAGCCTGAAGAGCCTCCTGAGAGCCTGCACAGCCCCCCTGAAACCCTGCACAGCCCTCCTGAGACCCTGGAGACATTGGGCCCTGAACCCGGAGCAACACAGAGTATGTAGCTCCATAGTATTCTGCAGTGTTTAACAATGTATTGCTGGGATTTGTAGTCTTCTATAGCTGGTGCCATTCTGCATTGCTTTATAATGTATTGCTGAGATTTGTAGTCCTCTATAGTTGGTGGTATTCTGCATTGCTGTGTAATGCATTACTGGGATTTACAGTCCTCTATAGTTGGTGGTATTATTCTGAGTCAGTGGCAGAACTACCAGGTTCACAGGTGCAGCCAGGCCCTGGCGCTCCACCACTGACTCCAAGCTGTAGAGAGACTACAAATCACAGCCCGGACAGGAGGAAGAGGACCCTGGGGACCATCGAATTTCCATAAAAAGGCCCACCAAAATCCTCAGCACCAGGCACATAATGCTCTTAATCCGGCCCTGGAGGCAGGGCTTTCTGCTCTCACCTTTACTGTAAGCAGTTTCAATAGAACTGTCAGACAGCCTGTGTTATTCATCCAGCCTTTATTGCTGGCTGTAGCCCTGTCACCTGTGGGTTAATGAATCTGACCATACACCGCAAGCATTGAAATTGACCTGGTCTCTGGTGGCACCCTATTTAAAGCTGGCCATATACCTATAGATTATCTGCAGATTTTCTATGGTCAGATAGAAAAAGTGCAACAGATTCTTCCATCTACGCTAAACTGTGTGGATGGAGGAATCTCCCACTGGGCCAAGCTTCAGTATCTTGCTAGTCAGCCCCGCTGGCTCTCAAAATACCTGAACAATCTGATAGGATGCAAGCATTGTTCAGGTATTTTGAGAGCCAGCGGGGCCGACTAGCAAGATACTGAAGCTTGGCCCAGTGGGAGATTCTTCCCTCCACAGTTTAGTGTAGATGTAGGAATCTGTTGCACTTTTTCCATCTGGCAATAGAAAATCTGCAGAAAATCTATAGGTGCATGGTTAGCTTAAGCATCATTAACCTGAGCCTCTTTGCTTGTAATAGTTCTTGCTACACAAGCCGTGCGCTTTTTCCGCATGTCCAGTTTTGCAAGCTGCCTGCCCTGACCTCAGTGTCTGGATTGCCCTTTGCTCGCCACCAGCCCTTGACCTCATCCCTGGATAATGCTCTGATTGTTTCTTTCGTCTTTAGTCCGTATCTCTGCTTAGTACTTAGGGCTGGCTTGTGGCATCACTCGGTCAGAGCATGTAGTGTAAGTACCAGTAAGCGCACTTGCCTTATGGGAACATCGGCTGCTATAGGTAAAACAACTTGTCACTATTTGCTCTGACTGTGTGCATCCGCAGCCGGTCCTGACAAGAACCCCTGGCAGCTCTTATTAGACAAACTCCTGATATTACTGGGTTTTGTTATGAAGGAGAAGACTATGTTATATGCTGGTGATATGTTGCTTTTTCTTGGTAACACTATTATCTTCTCAACTAGTTCTATGCGACTTATCAGTCATTTTGATTGTTTTTCTGGCCTTAAAATTATTTAGGACCGATCCTCAGTGCTCCTGTTGGACCAGGCACCATAGAGAGATGTTGCCTCCTCTTGCCCTCTTAAAGTGGCAGACCCATTTTTATTATCTGGGTATAAAAAAAATTCTTGCTTTATTAAAGACTATGAGCTTTTGAACCTTGTTTAGGGCTAAGGTTAAAACTTGGTCCAAGCTCCTTCTCTCAGATATGTGCAGGCCACAACTTATGAAAATGGTCCTTATGTCCTAACTTCTCTATTTGTTACATAATGCCCCCATTACCTTCCCAGTTGAACTGTTTGGTTTTATTGACACTTTAATATGTGAATTATTATGGAACAAGAAACAATTGAAGATTAGGCTGGAACATCTTCAGAATTTGAAAACTGAACCCAACCCTAGGCTATGCTATTTGTCAGCCAAGGACCACCATTTAGTGTCTTGGAGGGACCCCCCTGCTGACTAGCCCAATGTAGCCCCTCCTCTGATTTCCAGTATATGACTCTCCAGACACACACGACTTTCTCCAACCTCATGACACTGTCTCTACCTTAAGCATACTATTTGGCAGAACCTTAAGCTTTTGCAAAGAGCATTGGGTCACACTTGTTACACTCCATTTTGGGGGGAACGTTTTCCTCCAGGAACTGGTTAAAGAGGAACTTTACACATATCTTTAAAATAACAACAAACATACCTTTAGAGATGTTTAGTAATGACATTCCACACACACATACTTATAGATAATTGCAGGCTTTGTATTTTTTGCATACCTTATTTGTCTTTTCTTTCCCAGTCTTCTGACAGTGGCCATGTTTACTAAGGGCAGATTATTAGCTCTCCCTTACTTTCTGGAACTCTGGAACATGTGACTAGGATATGGGAATATGCACATCATCTCAGGGCAGGAAATGCCTTTCCCTGAGATCTCATGAGATTACAGATGATGCTCTGCTGATGTAACCTTCCCAGGATGCAACACTTGGGCACATTATATAATTTGTGCCAAAACTGGAACAGGAAGTAGATAAAGTCTATTTGTAAGTAAATGAAAAACATGTTTGTTTAACTAATAAATGTAATATGATTTGAAATTAGCATGCAGAGCTGCATGCTGATGTGATTTTTAGTGAAAGGGGGTAAAGGTCCTTTAAGTTGGAAGGTTCTGTATTAAGGATAAAGAATGGAATCACTAAGGTGTCACATTTATTTACTGACAGTGTTTTTAAATCTTTTGAGCAGTTGCAACAACAATTCGCCCCCATTAGTGATTGTGTTCCGGTCCAGTGCAATCTGCAAGAATAGTGCTATCTTTGTTCAGGCATCAGCCAGGCTCAGCCACTACGTACTCAACTGAGGTGCTGGCTCAGAGATGACACAACCATGTAAATCCTGGTGCCTATGCAGGTCTTTTACTCTGTTAACAGATGTCTGATACAGATCAGCCCTCTGCTGCAGACTCTCACCTTGTGACATTGCAGAAAGTTGCAATGTACAGTCGGATCACTTGGGGAAAGGAGACAAAGGAAATGCTTCCTCCAGCCTGCAGCAGCCTGATGATATTATCTCTGCCTAGGCAAAGTCGCTCGATTAAAGCTTAAGAACAGTTTTATAACAAAATAGGCAGCAAAGCAATGCTTCACTATGCCTCCAACTATTTTGCCAACATGCAGGGACATATCCACCGTAAGGCATTTGCCTTAGGCAGCACTTTTCAGGGAGGCAGTAACAAATGCCACTTCCCAATCAGTGAGGTCAGACAGAATCAGGCAAATTAGGCGACCGCTGGTGGGGCCTAGCGGTCACTTAATTTGCCTGAGTGAGCTGCCCATTGGAGGAAGAGGCGGGGGCGGGGCCCAGTGAGAGGCGGTGCGACCGGCGGAGGTGGAGGAGAAGCAGTGGGTGGCTCGGGGCTGGCCGTACCCCAAGATCTGATGGAGGTATGTCCCAGAGGTAGACTGGGGAGCTGCAGGTAAGAGGAGCAGCACATGTGTGCAGGGAAAGGGAACCTACAGAGCCCACCATAGATCATGCACAGCCCACCTGAGAGCTTCAATTGGGCTGTGCAGGATCTACAGTGGGCTGTGGGGGGCTGTGCAGGATCTTTGGTGGGCTATGCAGGGTCTGTGTTGGTCCATGGGGGGTCTCAGGTGGGCTGTGCAAGATATATGGTGGGCTGTGCGGGGTCTGTGGTGGACTATATGGGGTCTCAGATTGGCTGTGCAGGATCTATGGTGGCCTGTGCGGGATCTATTGTGGCCTGTGTGGGGTCTATGGTGAGGCCTTGCAGGATTTCAGGTTGGCTGTGCAGGATCTATGGTAAGATGTGCGGGGTCTGTGGTGGGTTCTGCAGGGTTTCAGGTTGACTGTGTGGGATCTGTGGTGGGCTATGTGGAGGGGATGAGACCCTGCACAGCCCACCTAAGACCCCAAAGAGCCCACCACAGACCCCGCAGAGCCGACCGCAGACCACACATGGCCCACCATAGATCCTGCACAGCCCACTAAAGATCCTGCACAACCCACCTGAGACCTCGGCTTTCCTGCTATGCTAATAGCACAACCTGTCAGAAGCTGGATACAGCGTGCGCGCTGTATCCAGAGACTGACAGGTCACGCAAAATGTCTTAAACAGGAAGGGGTGGGGCAAATTTAGATTAGAGGGAGATACCCGAGTTTAGTCTTGCCTAGCGCATCACAAAACTTAAATACACTACTGCCAACATGTGCAACCTTTATCAAATACTTTACCGGCATAGACAGGGATGTCTTTATATACTGAGATCATGGATCTCTAGGCAAAACATTTGCTTTACTCTGTCTTTTCTAATGTTGTGAAACATGAATGGAACGAAGAAGATTGACAAAGAAATATATCTAGGTGCACATGCAGGAAACCATGAAGCTATGAAGCTATCCAGCAGTTGAAGGTTCATCGTAACGAAAGACGATGACAGAAGAGTGCACGTTCTGATTGGGCAAACATGCATGTTTGTGCTTATGGTGAAATGGGAGGGACCAATTAGCAGCCTGGTAGGGGCAAGGATTGAGTGTCTACCATGGTCAGAGAGGGCATGTAGGCACAAGTCTTCCCTTCAAATTGTTGATTCATCAAAACTTCTCAGCTCCTCCAAAAGTGAGTTTAGGTTCCCCAAACCATTTGCTGTCCCTAACTAAAATTTTAGAGTAAAAGTCTTAAGAGACCTAAATATTACCAAATAGTTAGATCGGGCTCACTTCAGGTCCAATTGACCTGCTACTTCTCTGACACATTTGGCTCTTGATTACAGTTTTGGGCAGGTTATATGTAAGGCAGGGACACTGATTGCAGGAGGCCAATCAGTGCCTTGACCTAAACAGAACTTGCTTTGAATCGGTTGAGAATTGTAAATGTCAGAAAAGCAACAGACCAGTTGAATATGTAGTGAGCTTATTTAATGGGTAAGAATTTCAGGGCTCTTACTCTAAAGTTTTATCAGACATCAGAAAAGGAGAATGAGCACATAACATAAGAGGCTCTAGACAAATTGCAGAAATATACATGTGTTGTGAAATTTGATAACAAATGTCTAATATTTTTCATAATAAACAGTGATAGGCAATGCCAGCTGGCTTTACAACTCTACCATTGAATGGCTTTTATTCCAACAATAAAACAATAAAAATAGACTTTTGTGCAAACTTTTATCTTTAGAAAATAGATAACCACCATACCCTAATTAAATCTATGTTTAAACATGCACGCTGTTTACATTATGCACACATTCGATAGAAGTGACACATTAAATTAGAAGGACTGAAGCCTATAACTTCATTATCTACACAATTAGGTCACTTGATTTTCTGCAATGGTTTTCACAAATACACAAAATTTTGAAAATTTACCCAAAGAGTAAAAAGTTATTAGAACTAAAAAAAACTCAAAATATATAACATACAAAAATGCCTCCTTTAGATTACAATTTCTTTTTAAATACAGTAACACAAACTATTTAAGACAGAGTCCAGTTTTGGGTTCAATTTAAGTATTTTTCTCTTTTTAGATATTTATAAAATTAGGCCAGCAGTTCTTTCAGAAAGCAGAAAAAACTGTTCATATTGGTCCACAGCAACCAGTTATGTTATGCCTATTACTCTCCCTGTGCAATGTGAGAAAATGGATGAGAGAATCTGATTAGCTGCTACGGGCGGCAAGAAGAGTTGTTGATAAATAAGATATGTCATCCATTCTGCTGCAATAGTTGGCACCGAAAACTTTGCACTTTTTACACTAGTTCCTTCTAGAGTAGGGGTTTGTTAGATCACTGCATAGAATGAATATTTGGCTTCCTCTTAAGTCCCAACTTGTTTGAAGGCCGGAAGAATTTATGGAAGATATTCTTCTTTGATAGTCAGTGTGCTTGGTGATACCATGTTACTATTGCTGCTGGTACAATGGGGGCCCATGCCAACAGTGGAGCCTACAGAAGGGGGTGTTGGTGTTGTGGTGCTGGCCTGTTGGCTCTGCTGCTGCATTTTCTTCTTGTTCACTTTCCTTTCTTTTGCCCTTCGATTTTGGAACCAGATTTTCACCTGTGCAAAAAAAAAATACAAACAGATTATAAAAATCTGTGTAGGACCTCTTTTCGTAGCTTGGTTGACTTGTAATAATACAACAGCATATTGTATTACCTAGCCCCCCCCCCCAATAAAAAATGTTAACTAAAAACATTAAGTGGATTAAACATTAGGGGGGGAAAAAGAAAAAGTACTTACCTTATATGGGAATACTCACAAAGGTGGTGGTGATGTCACTCAGGTGTTCTCGCTAGATCCTGGGAAAGACTAGGATCTTTAACCTTGCGAGAAGACACCCCAGCAACTCAGAGGCTTCTCACTAGATTTCAGCTCTGTGTTCCCAGAATTCCAGGAGAAATTCTAGTGTCTAGGCGAGCTTGCCTCTATTTTTTTTTTATGCTTTTAATTTGCATTTGTTATTTGGGGGATAGGGGCTAGGCAATAAGCTGGCCTGGCATTCTCATGCAAGGCTCACTTTAAAGTATTTCTAAAACCAAAACATTTTTTTAGTTAGTAAATAGTTAGAGCCACACAGCAAGCTAAGTCAAAACTTCTGATTTCCATATTTGTTCTGGGTTAGGTATTTAAAAAGTATTTAAGCCGGTGGTTTAGCATGGAAGCTTGGGAACTAGTATTTGTGAAAGAAGCATCTCATCAATTGCAGTCTATACATTCTCCAGATACATGTTTCCTTTAAAGGATAACTAAACCCAAGAACAAAATTGTAATATATTGCAGCTTGTTTGTCCTTAGATGTGGTGGCGGCATTATGTTTATGTTTTTCGGGCTAGGAGCATTTTAGGTAAGTACACCAGTTGATCTTGCAAGAAATGCAATGTCCTTGCTTCCTGTGAACTGAAAGCAAAAATAATTCTAACTTTCTTCTGTAAACTACTAATCTCCCCATCCCTATGTAATGGAGATGAACAAAGGCAGACATATTTGTATGCTGCCCTTGCACAATGGACGGGGATCCAAAACATCCACGTGTGTCAAGTGTGGGATTTGTCTTTGCTGACTATAACTCTGCTTTTTCTGCTGACTATTGATCTGCGGTTTAGTGGGCAATAGTAATTGCAGTATATATAAAGGTCTATTACCTTAACCTATACAAAGACACCACTAGTTCAGGTGCACACTTCAATAAATATAACAGAATGTGGGGAGAGGCAGGAAACAGTAAAAAAAAGTATAATTTCAATAAACCTTTCCTGTGTATTCCTTTTATAGATTTTGGATACGGATATACGGTATAATGAAACATAGAATGTTTATGGCCAATTTACATGCTCTGGGGCGCCATTTTAAGTTTTGTGTTTTAACTGCATGCCGTCCACCCACTGTAAATACACGGGCGGACGGCGGAAGCTTCCCCGAAGGGGAGACGTGCCTGTACGTAATTTTTTTTCTGCTTAGCGCGCATGTAAGCAGAATCCCGCCGGGCATGTAAACAGCTGGTACCGGCTGTTACATACAAGCGTTTTGGCCGGCTCTACAGTCCCCCACCGCTGATCTCTCCTCCTCTCTCTCTAAAGGCAGAAGCGATGTGTATTAAATCACATCCGCCTTCAGCTGTCATTTCTCTGACTGCTATAGCCAGAGAAGAAGCTGGTAAAACAGATCTCTGCTTCATCAGCTTCTTTGGTGGTCCCATGGTTAAAGAGACCCCTGATGTCTCCATAAAGAGGACCTGTCACCTGCTTGTTAGCCCCCCTGGGTGATAGCAATGAAGTTAAGTGTAAGAAATACAAATACATGAAAGCCACATATTAAAAAATAATAAAAAAACACCCAAAAAGGTTTTAAGTCCTCCGCCCCGTGTGCACGCACATATAAACGGAAATACTCATCGGGTACGTCTACGTGCGAAAACAACGATTATGCCACACACTAAATATAAAAAACAAAAATAAAAACCCCAGCGGTGATTAAATACCACCAAAAGAAAGCTCTACCTATCCCCAAAAAATGGTATAAAATTCACACCAGTACAGCATTACATTGCTGAATCAAAGTACAGCAGCGCTACATACTGAAAAATGACCTGGCAGGAAGGGGGTTTAACACCCTGGTCAGCAAGTGGTTAATAACCACACTCCAATGAGGGTTTTTTTTATCAGTATCAAGTACTAAAATATGAGTAAAATATATGGAACTGCAACACAACAGTGTTGGTCATTCCATCATGGACACATCCCTTGAAGCAGTTACCCACCCTTCCGTCACTCCCACCGCCAATCCATTCAGGGTTGGGAGCCAAAGGCAATACATTTGGCTCCCATCTATTTATTTTCTGGGAAAGGATCTTCACTTTTCGCCCGGGGCCCGCGCCCCTGCTGCACCCCCGGTTGTTACGCCACTGACGGGAGGTAATGGTGGTGGGGGTATGGTTGGAGTGGGTGTGGAGGACAACCAGACAGATTTACCTCTTTGAACTAGGAAACAACTCCTCCCTGATGTACTGTAGTCCTAACACACTCACTCTCCTAAGGTGACAGCGCTGCTCCACAGACACAGATACAGTATAATGAGTAAGAAGTGGTCACCCTTAACAGGATAAGCAGGTGAAAATAAAGGTAGAAAAACTAATGCAACCTAAGGACTGGTAAGCATCAATATATACATTTGTGTTCTTGGTTTTAGATACACCTTATGAAATGCCATGAATTCAAGTTCCTCAAATGATTATCCCATCAGTAAGCAGTCTGAAGTAGTACAGACCAGTTTCTGCCTCATAAAAAACCTCAGATTTCATTAAAGTAGAAATACTTTTATTGTTTTATGCGTAGGATAAATGAGTATGCAAGAGCCACAGTTCTGTCACAATTTTTTTTCACTTTCAGAAGATTACTGCAAAACTATGGGGATATATTTATGATGGTGTTGTTGCACTTGAGTATATTTTTAGATTGCTGCAAGTTTTTAAACTCTTCATATTAAATGTTTTGTTAGTTACATTTAGGCCCCATTCACGCAGCCTTATCGGGCAGCTCCGGGAACGTTAGGTGCTGCGTGTGATTAGTACCCAACCCCTGTCCTTCTCTATGGGAGTACGCGACCATACGCCCCCCTACACTCACCTGAACTGCTGGTCCGTGCGGGTGCATGTTTCCTGGCTCGGACGCAGACAGGATCCATCCTGTCAGCGTACGAGTACGCTCACCCACACGGACGTGCAAGGGCGGGTGAGCGTAGGGCAGCGTAAGGCCCCGTATTCCCATAGAGAATGACAAAGGCTGCGTACTAGTCGCACGCAGCACCTGTCCTTCCCGGGAGCTGCCCCATACGGCCGTGCACACAGCACGGAGTTGTACGTGTAGGCCAATTCCCGTATGAATGGGGCCTTGGAGGAACACTCCACTCAGAAATTAACACTGTATGTAAATTCCATCAGATGAGGCCAAAGCCCATCCACTGAATGGCTCTAAGTTTTATCTTGCCATTCATCTATTGCAGCTGAATCCCTGCTAGCTAAATCCATACAGTCACTGTCATTTTTATTTTCTGAATGGATTGAATATGGTTCTATGAGAATGCAAACCATCGTGTTCATTGGCTTGTACCTATTGGCTTATCTGGAAATGCCACCCACCCTAACCCCCTTCATAAGCCTATGCCCCCCTAGGAAGAACAGAAGGCAGGTCAACAATACATGATTGTAGAATTTGTATGCATGTGCTGTTCCTTCAGAGCCAATAATACAAGGATATAGCTGGAAACCATGAGGTAAAGTAGGAACCTTGTATCTCACCAACCCTGGAGAATGCAATATTTGCTACCCCTTTCTCCATGACCTAAGCAACCAACAAAGCAAAGACACTGCATAACTATATCGAAAGAAGAGCTATGCAGAACTGCTGCTAAATAGGTAAGAAGCCCATGATACTCGCGTGTCCTTCTTTATTGCATTCTAATGTTTAACACTTCCATTGCAGCTTTGTATGATATGTTGTTGCAGGTTGTTAAGCTCTTACTGGCAGACCAGACTGTTTATACGTGATGGATCAAATATAGCTGCCCCATATACATTAACATTTATAAGCCAAACATTATTTCTTATTTTACACTCTTTATTGTAAGATTATAATTGCCTGGCTGTCTCTGGCTTCAATACTCCGAAACACTAACCCAGAACAAGCATGAAACAATCAAAGCCAACGTGCAGTTGGACCTGCTGGTGTGCATGCTTATGTGAATTTCTTGGTGGGAATGATAGCCAGGTGCCAAGCATTTTAAGAAGTAATGGTTAGTAACGACAGCCTCTATATTTCCTTAATACAGGTTTCCTCTGAAGAAAAAAATATTTTTTTCAATATACAGTACATGTAAATGTCTTTGGCCTAGAGACCCTGTCAGGTCTCCAAAGAAATGAAAATGGCAGCTCCCTATAAGAGAAGAGGTATTATACTCACCTTTCTGGTGGCCCATGAGTCCCATTTTCCCTTTGTTCCATCAGTTTCTTTGGCATGTCAAACTTGAGTCAGAAGCCTGTGCCGCATGCCTTGGTTCTTTTCTTGGACCCCTATGTCACTGCTGTGTTCTGCTTTGATGTAGGTGTTGAAGGAAGGAACTACAGCATATACTGGGGAACATCTTCCCACCCAACCCCATCTTCTCTTACAGGCGCTGCCATTTTTATTTCTTTAGAGACCTGACAGGGTCACTTTTATTTGATTACTGTTATAAGTACGTATATCCCCAAAATATTTGAAATGACTATAGCTCCATACTGCCTGACTAGAACTGAACTATATCAATGGATTACCTGTCGTTCTGTTAGTGACAATGATGCTGCAAGTTCTGCCTTCCTGCGTATTGTGATGTAGCGACTGTAATGAAATTCCTTCTCCAGTTCAAGGCGCTGATGATCTGTGTATACAACGCGGTATTTGTCTTTTGTTCTAGTCTTTCCTAAAAGGTAAAACAGGCAGATGTCAGTCATACTAAGCCAATGGTAATCCATCTTAAATCTGGACTCCAGACAAATATAAATTACACAAATTAATGCAGTTCTGTATTCATTAATACATCATTACATGTATTTTTTAATGCAAGCAGTGTAGGTACCTCTGAGAGCAGAGTGGCAAAACGATGAGCACATCAGTCTGCTGCTTCTCCTTCACTGTCCAGTCAAAGGCTAGTGGAGGGACAGGACCTAGTGATATTAGGGTTGTGCTGTGTGGTAGGTAAAGATCAGGTAAGCTCCCTTACATGTATTTCATCTGTATATTTAGCTGCTGGCCCGAAGTTCATTTTTAACTGTAGTAGATTATAGCCTTTGTGATCAGAATCCTAATGAGGCCTTAAACAGTTTACATTTTCAAAAATAAGCAATAAACAAGCTATGTTTGTCTTTCTAGCTAAGCAGCTAAGCAAATGAATGGTGTGTTATAGCTATGTAACCAAACTCATCTGTATTGCAGCCAATATAACATTTACAGGTATATAACAGGATAAACTATATCTAAGTTTGACAACCAAGGATTGCGTTTATCTATCCACTCCTTGAGTTATATTTCATCATGATTGTATAGCACAAGTACAGAGGTACTATCCTACTAGTTTATCAATGCTTTATCATTTCAATTTGTTTTACTGTAACTGCAATTTGTTTTGCCTTTTTTAGCATATGTAACTCATGATGCCTGGTGAATATTTGTATGGCATTTTAAATAAACTCAATCTGTCACAGGAAATCTAAATGAAGTAACAACAGCTGTATGCTTCTTAGGAACCCTGTGCAGAAAAAAAAGTTCTATTCAGGGAGCCTATTTCTGCTGCTCTATGTAATGCTGTCATGACAATATGACCCATTTCTTGGACTTTAACACATGAACCACTCTCTGACAGCAACAGGCTCTAATGTATCCCATTCACTGGCAAAAGCCCTGTTCATATACCATTGGAACCAATGGGGACCTTAATCACAGTCTGGTATCTCTACGAGTACCGATATTTTTTTTCTGTACTCAACGATACCGGAAGTCCCATTTAGGAAGCTGGGCGGCGTGTAATGACTCGCCCGCCTGGCTTCCCGGTTAGCCGGGAAGCTAGGTGGTGTGTAATGACTCGCTCCCCGGCTTCCTGATTAGCTAGGATGCCGGTTCCACGCTCCCTCGCCACCAGGTGAAGAGGAGGCATGAAGCCAGCTTTCTGGCCAATCAGGAGGTTGGGGGGTGGGTAATGACCCGCCGCCTGGCTTCCTGATTGGCCAGCTTTCCAGCCAACCAGGAAGCAAGGCGGCAAGTCATTACACAGAACCCCCAGCTTCCTGATTGACCGGAAGCCGGCTACATGCTTCCTCATCTCCACGTTGATGAGGGAGCATGGAGCCGGCTTTCTGGCCATTCAGGAAGCCCGGGGTCGATTATTGACTCACCGCCCCGACCAATCAGGAAGCTGGACGGCGAGTCATTACACTCCGCCCGGCTTCCTGATTGGCCGGGAAGCCAGCTCCATGCTTCCTCATCACCAAGTTAGGATAGAACATGGATCCAGCTTCCCAACCAATCATGAAGCCGGGGAGCGAGTCATTACCCGCCTCCACGCTTCCTGATTGGCAGGGAAGCCAGCTCCATGCTCCCTGGTGACGAGGGAGCATAGAGCCAGCTTCTCAGCCGATCAGGAAGCTGGGCAGCGTGTATTTACTTGCCACCTGGCTTCCTGATACCATAAGTTCCGGTATCAGGATATGCATTGGGAGCATTTACTCGCCCAAATACTCGGTTTCGGCACCGATACCGGTATCGGTGTCAGTGCATCCCTAGTTCCCTCATTCCTTTTCTACATGTTCAGTCTCCACAAGCATTGCCACGATTGGCCCTTTTTTCTTAGTGCCTCTTTCCAGCACGTTCAGTATGTTCTGACACAAAGGAACTTAAAATATAATGCTCTTAGCACCCTAACTCACATACACAGGCTTCTTTGTCACAAATAAGTTAAAGGCCTGCACCAGCCAAAATGTTAGAAAGGTTGGAAGGCCTGAGGTTTTAATTGCATTTTTGTCCCTGTTGGGTAGATTTTTTCCCACTTTCTTTACCATTGAAACATTATCAAACCCTGATATTTAGGTTGTCACTGCTACAAGAAGTGAGGGGGAAAGCTACCAAGTGAGAGAACAGACATTAATAACCTGACCGGCATTTTAACTCCCATAAGACTCTAAAAACAGTATTTGTGTACTTACCTTAAAATCCGTTTCTTGAAGTTCACTAAGTGATACAGGGTCAGTAGTAATTCTGAGACAGTTGGGTTATACCGACACCATTAGAAAAAAAAATTGACTCTGGCAAACAATAAAAAAAAAATTGGCTAACCAGGTATAACCCTTCCCACTCTCAGCATGCTTTAGTTTTGTAAAGAAAAAAAAAAAAGCAGTACATAGGAGTAGATATATAAACACAAAGGGGGTTTCCCTTAACATCAAGAAACAATTTTAGAGTAAGTGTAAAAATTCAGTTTTCTTTATTATTCATTAAGGGACACATGATCAGTAGTAATTCCGAGACAATTGGATGTCCAAAAGCAGTCCAACTGAGGGATGGACAACACGGTAAACCCTAATAGGCCCACAAAAACAACAACAATAAGCTGAGGGCTGCTTCCTGAGCTGCCTGATGGATCTTACGCCTGAAGCTGGAAAGAGAAGAGATCTGAATATCACACCTAGGAGTTTTTCAGCAGTTGGAAAAGCGCTTTTAAATGCCCAACACAAGAAATCCCATTATTTTCAATTGCCCTTGTTTACACCTGAGCAGGAAAACACCAAACGCCTGAAAAAGTCCATGAGCTTCTTTAGACAGTTAAAAGTGTGTTTTTGCCCCATAGACTTCAATGGAAACGCCTGAAAATGCGCGGCAGAAGCATTTTGCACATTTTTGTGCGCAATTTTGCACATTTAAATGCACGTTCGTTAATTGCCCTCAATGTTTTATAAGTCCATGTTCACACCTGGGCGTTTTCATGCTCAAAGCTAAGCGCGACACAACTCTCAACATGAGAAATCCCATTCATTTCTATGCCCCCTGTTCACACCTGAGAGTTTTGTTGCAAGCTGTAAAACCCCAAACGCTGGAAAAGGTACATGAGCTTCTTTTGGGCAGAAAAGCATATTGCCTGATAATGGGACCCTGAATAGTCTTGAAACGTCACTTTATTTTATGATATTATGATCAACAAATGTCAATATAGGTGTTCTTGATTATGAAGATGATGGTGTGCTGGTGACTCATTTTCCACTGGACACCTTGTAGAATAATTAAACACTGAGGCATTCTCAATAGGGACAGTCAGTGTTTTGTTGAGCTCTGGAAAGGACCATAAGCAGAGCTAGTAAATCAAAGGTACATACCTTCCTGCCTTCATTTCTTGCATAAGCTCACTCACAAGGAAGTAATCAGAAACAGGGCATAACAAGGGTAATGCCACAACTCTGCACCTGGAAAGCACTTGCAACTAACTAATAAGAAAGTGGGAAAGTGGCACAAGCAGAGCCCAGTGCTCTAAGGTTGTATTCCAGGCAGGCCCCACATCTGTGGTTTGGCAGCGTAAAGCCTGCAAGGCTTTGCCATGGCTTAGCTGATCAAGACAGATGCATAAAGAGCCCTCTCTCAACAGCAAAAATATGAAATGCCAATTGAAGCAAAAATATATTCAGGAAAAAGTGGTATGGTAATAAGGTGGCAAGTAAAAATGGGTAAACTTTTCTCACTAGAGAAAGGGCATCCATCCTCCTAGGACACTAGCAAAAACTGAAGCTGGCTGGCCAACATTCTTTTTTGTTTGCCAGTGTCCAATTCCTCCTAAAGGTGGCAGTATAACACAATTGTCTTTTGTCCCAGTTTTACTATTGATCCCGTGACCCTTCTTCCTGACCACATCTTCTTCAGGAACAAGAGAGGGGAAGTGAGAAATGTGGGGTTAGGGTTATGTCACAATGAGGGTTAGTGTAAGGGTACAGGGATGTTTATTGTAAGAGTTGGATTTAGAATGAAATGTATGGTTAATGTGAGGGGGTTATCATTGCTGGCCCTGACACATGCTATAGGTTATAAAGCCCTATTTTTTCTAAACCATAGGCCATAGACCATAAACCATAAAGGGGGAAAGGTGGCACACTAGAAAACATACACCATGAAGCTTCTCGTACTTTATTGATAATGCCCACCTTTTGGCTACATCTACTACATGCCATTCCAAATTTTTTTTTCAAACCCTCTAAGGCAGACAGCAAGTGGCTTCATCTCTTCAAGGTGCCACTACTAATTATTTTCATATGTTGGCAACTAGGGTTGGTAACTAGCAGTTATAAAACTGATATTTGTACTTGCTGACCAGCAATGAAAGCGATATTGTTACATACTTTGGACCACTACACAATATACTAAGTTATAGGGTGGGTTAGTGTGAGTGTAGAGGTTATGTTTACACAAAGGGTTAATGTGAGGTTTGGGGCATAGAGCATATACACACTTAAGGTGCCCATGCACTTTACAACCCTCGCAAGACTTTTGTCTTGCGAGGGTTGTAAAGTACTTAAAAAAACATACAATCTGCCCATCTTGGACAGGCAGATCATACTTGCAATCATTGCAAGCCCGCCCCCCTGAGGGGGCTTGCGATGACTGCAATGAGGGGCAGGCTTCCGATGACTGCAAATGGGCAGTGCGCGCGTGCGCACACCTGCCCGTTCTGCAGTTGTCGAACAAGCAGGCCATTAACTCGCCGAGAATCATACGATTCCCGGCGGGTTTTCCAGCCTGCTTATTTGACGGAAGACGTGCGACCGTACAGTAGAAACGGTTGCACGCCTTCCACAGGGTATGCCAGGTGTGCCTGGGCACAGCCTAATCACTCCGATCGCAACAATAAAACCGCAACAGCATGCACCGTGTTTTTAGTGACTGAGCAGGTTGAGAGATCACAAAGACCTCTCTATGACTGGCTCAGCGATACAGAGTGCAGCAGCACTTCCCACTTCCATTCATTACATAACAGCCGCAGTTGCGGCTTCCCAACCAGTCAGGAAGCAAGGCGGGAAGTCGTATGTCCCCCTGGCAGGCTCCCTGCTGGAAGAGGTAAGGGACAGTTGAAGAGATGGGAATCTGGGATGCCTCAGGTCTGTGTATGTATGTATATATGTATTATATATGCATGTGTGTTTGTACTTTTGTGTGCACACCCTATTGTAATAGGCAGCGCACGCCTATGCTTATACACACGTCTATCATCCTGTCATCATAATAATGGTTCAGTAAAACATGTCACAACATCTTACACAGGCATCGATCAATAAAGTGACAAAGTTGTTCACTGTCTGTTGACACTATTTGGCTAGCCTGGATTTTCACACTGATAAGTGAGAGGTAAAGGGGTTAATTGTCGCTCTGTAAAATCCAGGGAACGTGCTGTAAAGTTTGTCTAGCACTTCATTATCGATTTTGTTCTTTCTTTACCAACCTATATTGTCATTTAATGTTTGGTTATTTCTTTTAAACCTGGAGTCTAGCTGTCTGCGGGGAGATCTAAAATAAATTATTACATTTCCAAAAATCAATAACGTAAGGTGAGCTGTTCGTTTACATCATGCTTAGTGAACCAGTATTCTTTCAGCCTCATTCACACAAGCAGCGTGTAGCTGTGCAGAGCTTTAAATAAGGTAAATATTCATACATTATACATTTCACATCTTTAACAGCTTAATGCTATTGACCTTTCTTGTATATGGAAGCAAGTATGTGCATTTTTGGTCAGTTTATTTTCTAGTCATGGCATGTTAAGTGGTGTAAACAAACTTAAACGAGAACTATGAGGTGAGTGATTGTCACTCAACCTCATAGTTGGAGCCGACGTGTCACAATGAGACTGTCACACCGACGTAGATAGACCGCACCGCTCAATAGATCGGGAAGTGAGCGAACGTATACCGTTGTTCGCTCACTTTTCGATCATGTCCCTGCAGAGAGCCGTGACTGTCACTCACAGCTCCCTACAGGGGTTCCCCCCCTCCCCTGTCCGATCCTCCAGCGCTGACTGGCGGAATGGATGGGGAAGGGGGCGGGTACAGCTGGCTCTGACTCTAGATAGGCAGAGCCAGCTGTCACTCACACACCTGGGTGGATCTCAACAGTAATAAGGCGGTCTCAGTATACCGCAAGCTGTAGCTCGCAATATACTGAGCTTTGGGTCACGGGAAGATGCTAGTTTATGTCCTCCCGTGACCCTTAGGAGAACTATGGGGAAAAACACTTACCCCATAGTTCTCCTTTAAGCATATATCAGAGCAAATTAAAAAATATGCACTATGCATCTACAGTACTTGCACCTTTCCCCATATTTTATCCCTTTAAAGACCCTGTAAGCACAGAAAATCCTTTTGATTGTCAGAAATGCAGTCAGCTCCTAATTGAGTTAAGCTCCTCTTGAGATGACACCACGTCCCTTTTTGTTTACTGAAATTGCAAGACTTGGTGTCAACCCTGCCCTGTTGTCTGTTGTTAAACTACTGAATGCCAACCATTCTCATAATTCCACAGCATAGGGACGAATTGTTCTTTAGTTCAAGATAACAACTGGGAGGACTCTCTTGGACAACACAAAAAGTATGCATAGAACACAGGACAGCTTTGAATTTATGACAAGGTACTTTTTGCACTTAATAAACAGATATAACAAAACACTTTCAATGGTATGTTTAAAAGATCAAAAGGCAGCAAAAGTAAAATAAATGTATACAAATAAGTTCAAGAAACAACTTTTTTAGCTGCTTGTTTCAAACTGCTTTTACAAGCATACAAAAACAGTGCAAATGAAGCCGAAGGTAAGCATGCAGTTTGTAGCACAACAAGGAGAAATAGGTGGCATAGTTAAAGGAGAATGATGAGATGACTGATTTCCACTCACCTCATAGTTCTAGCCGACCTGTGACAATGAGACTGTCACAGGTCGGCTCAGTAGATCGGGAGGTGAGCGAACACATACCCGGTTCGCTCACCTCTCGATCCTGTCACGGCTCTCTGCCGTGACAGGGGGAGGGGCTGGATTCCCCTCTCCCCGCTCCGATCTGCCAGCGCTGACTGGCGTAACGGACGGGGGAGGGGGCGGGTACAGCTGGCTCTGCCTCTAGATAGGCAGAGCCAGCTGTCACTCACGCAGCTGGGCGGATCTCGACGTCCATGTCGGGATCCGCTCCGGCTGCGGCGTCTCAGTATACCGCGAGCTGTAGCTCGCGGTATACTGAGCTTAGGGTAAAGGGAGGACGCTAGTTTGTGTCCTCCCGTTACCCTAAGGAGAACTATGGGGAAAAACACTGACCCCATAGTTCTCCTTTAAGCCCGTGACACACTGCACACAAAGCCGTACAGAGTGAAGCAAAGCTGTCCGGCACGTAGCATTGTGTGCGGTGTGTGAGCTGAGTGCAGGCAGATGATTGACTGCACCTTTAGCCAATTGGCTCGTGCGTAACAACCGACCAGACGTCGCATCCTGGTGCGCTGGTTTATACGCGGGAGCCGATTGGCTGAAGATGACATTTTTCATCTCGGCACGCTCAGCTATGCGAGCTCTCGCAAACTGATGTGCCGGGGAGAAAATTACATGACACACTGCTCGCGAAGGCAGCGCGCCACCGCTCCGCGCTGCTTCACGTGCAGTGTGTCACAGCCTTCATGCAATAAACTTTGCACTAGAAGGCAATGAACAACTGTAATGTGAACCTAAAGACAACCATTTAGAAACTGGTATTTGTAAGGATCGGAATCAGCAATCTTAGGTTGTTATAATAGTGTAGCTTTACTAGCTTTAGTGTAGATTTACTACTCAGGGATAGCTGTGGGTACTGTTATCTACTGGCATTCTCTCCCTGTCAGAGCAGGTCAGATTAGTGTCTTTTGCTTCAAGACTAAAAACTGAGATTCTGTCCAGAGGACTAGAAGAGCGAAAACTATTAGGGCTTGTTCACACCAAATGCAAACCAGATCTGCATGAGTTTCTGCGCACGCAGTGCAATGTGTTATACCGCTTTTTTTGCCACGTTTTTGATGCGTTCCGGGCCGTTTTTGTAAAAAAAAATATACATATATATCTTTTTTTAGTTTAAAATGGGCTTTCAGTGCGTTCCAGGGCATTTGCATGTGTTTTTGATGTGTTTTTGATGTGTTTGCATGTGTTCCACAGCAGGAAAAATAGGGCTTGCTGCAGTTTTTTTACATGCTCTGGAACTGAACGCTGCCGTGTGAACTAAAGCCCAAAATACCATTGGAATACATTGGACGCAGTTTTGATCCGGTCTGTAAATGCTCTGCTCTGCTTCTGGAACGCATTTGGTGTGAACTAGCCCTAAATGGACAAAGCCTTTTGTTTTGTTTTATGTACACCTGGCAACCCCATGTGATATCCATGTGGTTTTGGCTGACTTTCTTAAAAGGAATGTATAGTGTTTTTGTCCTTAATTTACTCATTTATTAAGACCAAAATAGTTTTTTAAGGTACATGTGTTACTGTGCACTGCAATGCCCGGTAATTCATCTAAGGACAGGTAAGCTGCAATATATAAAATTTTTGTTTTTATCTATGTGCTTTAAAGTGACACTAAACTCAGGAGTTAAATCTTAAAAATGCATTCAAGTACATTAACTATTAACAAAAATGTATGTTATTTGTGTATCACTCGTCTGTAGATCCTCCAATCATCTCCAAATTCATGCTGACACTGTCCTTCCTTCTAGAGGGTGGCTATTTTTGTTCCCCATGGTCCCCGTGTGTGTTGTAAAGTAGACACCGCTCCAAGCCCGCTCCCGTGATGGACTACAATCTCAGTACAAATTAGTAAACTGAGCGTGAGTTTGTAGTCCATTACGAGAGCGAGCTTGGAGCGGTAGCTACTTTACAACACACACAGGGACCATAGGGAACAAAAATAGCCACCATCCAGAAGGAAGGACAGTGTCAGCATCAATTCAGAGATGATCTGAGAAGCTACAGCCGAGAGATACACGACTGTTGGATTTGTCGATTACATCCCTCTGTTAAACCCCAATAAACACAGACTGCGCAACATGGATTTAAATGGCCACAGCAGCCCTTTTATTAACCAAACCAACTGTAACAATAACCAAAGTAATAAACATAATAATATACAAATAAATAATCTTAATGACTGTTTGATCTGCGAAGGGGTCTTTGGGTGCCCAACAGCCCAAAAAAAACCCTCTCCTAAAAAATGCTCACATGTTCCCAGCCGCACCCCAAACAGCTCGAGTTCCAAGGGGCCATGACCCCCTACAAATACTTACACCAACATGGCACCCATACCCATACCAGCCCCCCATTTGTGTAACTAAATCAGAGTCAGGGTGGGACAACCTGCTTACACCATCGACTTTCCAGAAAGAACGCCCCTCGAAGTCCCAATCCCCCTGGACACCTGACTCCAACATCCAATCAGGTAAGATCAGCTAATTCCATTTTATTTGAACCCGTTCTCCAGGAACTATTCCTCCCCCCAGTCATGCAGCCCCTCCGCTCAGTCTCTCTGGGTCTGTCTTTTTTGTTAAGAGTTTAGGTACTTGAATGCATTTTTAAGATTTAACTCCTGAGTTTAGTGCCTCTTGAAAATACACTCTTGCTTCCATCTGCTGAAACCACCAATCTCTGTAACAGAAGCTGCGCAAGTGGCAACTTTATGTTCAGAGGTTATGTAATGTTCTGAGTTCAAAAGAAGGAACTTTGGAGAGTAGACCGGTAATAATTCAATAATCGATATTTTAGATAGGCATGGCCTGGGCTTTTTGTGTATGTGTTTATTAAAAGAAAAAAAGACGGCACCTTTGAGTTATTTTCACATCAGTATCCACGTAAGCCATCTGTTTATTTATCGGCATTAATGAGCCACTTCATTTGCAGTCCTCTAATGTATAATGATTTATAACTATCCATGTGATAAGCACAGGTATTAATTTCCTATCCCAGCTGCAGACAGCTGGCTAATCAGGGCAGGCTTTCATGACCGGCCTATTATTGATTTCTGCAGGAGCTGTCGAGTGAAGTCATAATTAGTGGCATTTTAACCCTGCTGCTTATTCATCTGCGAAAGAACATTGACAATAGAAGGTCCAACAAAGCCTAAAGCAGAACTCCAGGCAAAAATATTCTTAACTTTTGCAGTGGGGCTACCGGGCTACCCACGCACTGCAAAGTGCTTGTTTTTGTCCAGATGCTAAAGCGGTCTAAGAGCCAGTGAGTATAACTTTTTTTTTAGCAGCTAGACAAAAATTAGCACTTAACCCTTGCAGTGCGGGGCTAGCCCCACCGCAAGAGGTAAGAGGTAAGAACACTTTTGCCTGGCGTTCTGCCTTACAGGCTAAGTTTACCTTTCTGACCTTTCTGACTCAGGATGTAACATGATGTGCGGGCAGCACTGGGGGCGTAGTGGACAGCACTTCTGCCTTGTAGTCCCTGGTTCAAATCCCAGTCAGGACACTATTTGCAAGGCATTTGTGTGGGTTGCCTCCCACTCTCCAAAGACATGCTGGAAGGTTAATTGGCTAATGTATGTATGCATGTGAGATAGGGACCTTAGAGTGTAAGCTCCTTGAGGGCAGGGACTGATGTAAATGTGCAACTATGTATATTGTTGGTGCTCTATAAATACCTCTAATAAAATTAATGAATAGTAAGATACCACACACACACATAGCTGAATCATGGGGTTCTTTTCTGCGCACACTATCTTGGTTTTTAAAAATGGCTTCTGTGTGGCTCCACCATCACACAGTTGCATCTTTCATTCAGATCCTTTGACAGGATCTATGAATGGAGGAAAACTACAAGTTCCATCAACCAATGCGGCAAAGGTAGAGGAATATATAATAAGTGTACATTTTTTATTTTATGAAGAAATGTGCATTTATTTATTTTTATTATTATTAATTTTTTTTTAAAGGTGGTATTTCCCTTTAAAGGAAACCTGTGGTTTCCCCATTCAGGGCAAAGCAGTAGGTTCATTTTTATGCCCCTTTCTTTTTTTAAGCTTTTCCTCCTTTATTTTCACTAGTGATGCACCGATATATAGGCCGCCGAAACTTATCGGCCAAAAATGGCACTTTTGGGCGATAAGTTTCGGCGGCCTGTATATCGCTGCAGGAGGAGAGCGCTGTTAGCGGCCGACGTCTCTCCTCCCACACCGCTCAGCCTCCTATCACAGTGCGGCAGAGCAGTGTGTGGGCAGAGACAGCCCGCGCTGTCACAGGAGGCTGAGCTCTCCTCCCTGCTCCGCTCGATCAGCCTCTTGTGACAGCATGTCAGAGAGGAGAGCGGTACAAACACTCAGCGATCAGGGATGGCTAAGTGTTTGTAAATAATTGAGGACATGGTATGTTAACTATATCCTCAATTATGAATGAATGAGGTCGGCTTAGTAGATCGGGAGGTGAGCGAACACAGCGTTCGCTCACCTCTCGATCCTGTCACGGCTCTATGCCATGACAGGGGAGGGACTGGATTCCCCCCTCCCCACTCCGATCCACCAGCGCTGACTCTCGGAACGGACGGGGGAGGGGGCGGGTACAGCTGGCTCTGCCTCTAGATAGGCAGAGCCAGGTGTCAGTCACGCAGCTGGGCGGATCCAGACATAATTGTCGGGATCCGCTTCAGCTGCGGCGTCTCAGTATACCGCGAGCTACAGCTACTGAGCCTAGGGTGACGGGAGGACGCTAGTTTGTGTCCTCCCATTAACCTAAGGAGAACTATGGGGAAAAGCCTTAACCCCATAGTTCTACTTTAAGAGCTCATTGTGGTCTAGGTGCAAAAATAACACAGTTATTTTCACCCAATCCTCGAAGCTGGCTCGCACCTAGGGCCGGTTCACACCACAAAGTCTGCGTTCCAGAGCATTCGAGCACTATTTTTGCAGATTGCACTGGTCCGGAATGCAGGAACTAATGTGCCTGCATTCCGGGTGCGGGCGATTGCACTGCGGACGGGTGCGCGGCTGCGGTGCCATTAACTTCAATGCACCGTCACGCCCCCTCCCGCCCCTGAATGCAGGGAGCCGGGTGACTTGCATACCAGTGTGTTCCAGGGACCGAACGCTCTCGAACGCAGACTTTGTGGTGTGAACCGGCCCTCAGACCAGTCCCTTCCAGACTCTCTCCCCCTCCACTGCAGAGGTCTAAGGTTCCGGAGGAGTAGACAGGCTGTAGGGAGCACTCTAACAGCCACCTGGCTCTGAGAATCAGGTGAGTATGACTTTGTTATTTTTGCACATAGACCAAAACAGATCTGCTAGTAGCCCCACGGCAAGGGTTAAAAAAAAATTCCCCAGAGTTTTTTAACAAAACACTTTCAATTGTATATTTAACAGAAGCACATGAGAAATATTTTAACAGAAAAGGAAGCACATGAGAAATAAGATAATAATTCTGCTTATCTACCTATGCTCTGAATGACTTTTATGAGTGTGAACAATAATTGTGATTTATTTTTGTGTTTCTCTATATGTTCACAGAATAACACACACACAAATTTTATACAGAGCTTTAAATAGAAACCTATAAAATTGTGGGATCACGTTGTTAACATTTATAGCTTAGACAAGGAAAGGGTGTGATTCAAGTTTGTGGGAAGGCAAACAGAATTTCTCTTGTTTTTCCAGTTTTCCCTTTTCTCAAACATGGTTTGTAGAGGGCTCTGAAAGTACCCAGAGATACTGGATAAGAGAACAGTGAAACGGGGCAAAACATTTTAAAGGGAATGATACAGTGTAATTCCAGTTTGTAAATATCTGAGCTATTACTGTAACATGTATTTTAAGGTAATTATTCGTATAAAGATCAATTAACACTAACATTTTAACTTGCTCAATTTACGCTAGTACAGCCTTTTTCAACCACGGTGCCACGACACCCCAGGGTGCCTTCTGGCTTTGTACAGTGTAATGTATTTTCATGTTGCGGACAAGACCAGCACCATGGAAATGCATGGCCCTAGTCCAGGGCAGGCTGCATCCAGGACCTCCCATAGCATTCAGAAAGAAAGAAGTCCACCTCTGTCCACACCTGCTCCACCTCCAACCCTCTGTGAAACGCTGCTCTAGTAGGTAACGGTGTACCAGGGAATTTTGTTTTATACTTGTTTGGATTTTTACTGCCATCTGTATCCCTTTAGGGAGATATTCCTCTTACTTCCTGTCAGAAAATTCCTCCAGCATAGACATAGACAAAAAACACATTTTTAGTAGAGTGAGAAAGGGTTTGACCTTCTGATAATGTTTGTATTGCCATAGGTGCCTTCCTGTCCTATTGTCATCTACCCCCATGTATATCCTCTCTATTCTTAGCAGTTTTGCTGAAAAGGCTTGTTTTTCTGCTCATTGTCTCAAGCTAATATGAACCAACTACTTATGATAAGGAGTTTTTATGTCTATGAAGCGGGCTAGGGAGGTGCAAGCAGACACCTCAGGCACCAGCTCAAGGCAAACAATGGTGCTTGAACAGTCATTTCATTCACCTAAGACATTTTGGCCAGGTATGCAGGTCTGGATTTCCCACAAGGCCACGAGGCCCAGCCTCAGGGTGGCAGGCAGAAGAGGGGCTGCAGGGATATGGAATTCTTATGGCCCGACGCCCAGGACATGCAGTCCTGGGCGCTGGGCGTGTAGTTTTCTTTTACATTAAGTAGATGTAGAGCGAGGAAGCCGCCACTTGTTTTGTACAAGAGATCTCGGTGATGCCGCCAAGATCACTTGTAATAAGCCTGCAGGTCCGCAGTTACCTTTAGTAACTCAACCCCATAGATTTGCGCTAAGAGCAGAAAAATACAGACATCCACAGCAGTTCACTACAGAAAACAAATCCATTTTTTGTTAACCGGTTTTGTAACCACTGTTTTCTAGGTAGATATTTAGCAAATATCTGGCTTTTGGTGCAAATCTCAGCCTTAACTGGATCAAATCTCTGCCTCTATTCTCCTAATTTGCCAGCAGAGAGGATTTTATGAGATTTGCTTATTTATTCACTTTGAAAGAAGAGCCATCCTGCATTAGGGGAGAACAACTCCCAACAACGATTTGGCTTAGTTGATCATAGATGGTCAGATGTCTCCAGAAGACAATGGGAAGCTGTCTACCAGTCCTTTGTCCATCCACCGACAGACAGGATTCATTAAAATAGCCCAGAAAATGTACTGGAATTATTTCCCTCCTTTTTCATCATTGATGAGAGAAAGCTTTTTTCCTGTCCACATGGTGATTTCTAACAAACTGCATATTCTCCATAACTGGCAGCAAGCGTCTTTAACTCTATGACATTCAATGTCCATAAATGGCTGTTCTAATTTAGTGAGGTATTGCAAAGAACAGTTGAAAGGGTAACAATAGCAGATTTCTTGAGCTGTTAACTGGGCACACACATTACAGTCCAGTTGTACAATCACTATATAATCTTCTATAGAGCTACTATCCCTAACTAAACAAGCCAATATAGTCAGCTAGGCTCTCATGGTATAACGTTGCTGGCAGATCTAATGGAGATTGCAAGGCGTATGGTCAGGTTTATCCTTACCACAGACATATTATCTCACATATAACATCATAGATAATAATTGCTCAATCTGGCTGATAACTTGTTTTGGGGAATAATTGTAACTAAGCAAAATTAAACGTTAAAGCCTTACTCTGAGATTGGGACTCCCCTCCCCTTTTTTAGGTGTCTTCAGTTTGGACCTGTGACATCTGAAGATGGGCCAATTCTAAATGCTGCAGATAGGGGTGCCACATCATTACATAGCAACATTCTCCAGGGAGCACAGGATGGGGCTCACTGGAAGGTTGTTAAATTATGTTAGGCATGATTCAACCCAGAAGAGGAACAGCACTGTATTAATGAGTGGGTGAGTATGTCAGGAAGTGCGTTCTTTACTTTTTTCCCCAAGACTTGGGTTAAAATCTGCAAGTGCAGTTCAGAGAAAGCAGAAGAATTAAAGAATACTTAATCAAGGCCATACCTATAGCAATACCAGGCCATGCTACTGCTATGGGGCCCAGAAACACAGAGAATCACCAGCTACTTGGCATTACAGTAATTTATACAGGAAGCAATAACATCTGATAAATATTTTTTTGTATAAAATAAATGTATATATTCTATGAAAGCAATTGGTATTCTGTACCACTAGATGTGCTGCCTTTAGAAGAAGATCAGAGAGGCAGGGACCCCTCAATGGATTTGCTATGGGGCCTCATAACATAGTTATGATCTTATATTGAATATTCCAATATATCCCACAATGATAGAAGGTTGTCAATCCTACATAATCTGTGCCATATATACCATATACAGAAGCAGGCTTTTACTTCCAGACAAATCAGAAGAGGAAGTAGTGAGGAAATGTCCGATAGTCGGTTTTGTTCACACTTTCTCATGCAATCTTATTCCTCATTTTACTGAACAAGGAAAACCGCCTGAATTTAAAATGCAAGAACTGTGTCAAAGATCAAAGCTGTTTCTTTGTGTTCCTCCGCCCCAAAACAGGACAGGACAAAGCCTGAGAACAATGATTATGTATCAGTGGTCGTGTTCTTCTCCTCCCTTTTCCTGTACAGAAGCCTCTCGGAGTCATGGCTTCCTCTGATTTACATCATAAAAAGGGAGCTTGTAACATTTGTAATTCTCCAAAGGCAACTATGTATAGATTCTGCCATTACCTGTCCCTGGTGGCTTGTAACTATTGATCACCTGCGTTGTGTCTGACATTGAGGGCAGGCTTTAAAGTGCATAAAATGGAAATGGTGTTTTTATCATGGTGTAAACAGGTGCACTTTACAGCTCAATAATACTGTTGAGTGTAAGGTGTTAAATCATTAGTTTAAAACCTAAATGCATGACATTATTAATGTTGTTTTACATAAATATACCTGGAAAGTAACAGAAAGTCATGTATTTGATATCACTTTTAGGGAATTAAGTACAATAGGTAGTTTGACAAAACACCTTCAGTGCTGGATATATGGGCCGTCTGTTGCAGATTTTACTTCTTCTTTACATTGTGAGTGCACCTGCTGCATGGCTCGCTTTTGAGGTGGGAATTGTTCCCCTAAAATGAAGTAAGCAGTGGTATGGATATCATAACAGAGGTCTATGCTTAAAGCTGAAGTACTGTATACACAAATTAATGCAGCTCCTACCAATTTGTACATCTTTATTATAGAATAAGTACCTACATTTGGCCTGGTATCATGCAATCCCTGTTAAAGCAAAGCTCAGACTGAAAGAGAAAGGAGCAGTACAATGATCCAGTCAGTTATGCTGCAATGCAAGGAGCATGCTGATAGAAGGAAAGAGCAGACTGGCAAAGAGCTGAGCTTATCAGTCTGCTACTTTCTCCTTATCTGTCCATTCACAGGCTGGGGGAGGGAGATGACCTGTGAGTGCTACTGAACTGCAGAAGATTAAAATCAGGTCTTCTCCCCCACTAGACAGGGCTGTGCAGAGTGAATGAGCTGTGTAAATATCAGAACTGGGTGGACAGAAATACAGATCCTTTGGCAGGTAAAACAGCTCACTTATATATGTTTTATTAGTGTATTAAGCTGCTTGTCTGAAATCTAGCTTTAAAGTGAACCTGTGCTAATAGCTAAACTAATAGTTGTGTGGTTTACCAGTGACAGGTCTGTAAGGGATTAATCCATGGTAATATGGTTGGCTAAACAAAAAGCTCTGACGTGATATGCAGGCAAACAAATGGCAACATGTGGGCAACAAATGGGAGTTGTTATACAACCTCAATTCCCAAAGAGTTGAGACGATGTGTATTATCTACATAAAACAGAATGCAATGATTTGCATTAACCCATATTTTATTCACAATAGAAATTTGAAAACATATCAAATGTTTAAACTGAGAAAATGTACAATTTTAAGAAAGAAATAAGGTCATTTTGAAATTTATGGCAGCAACACGTCTCAAAAACGGTCGGACAGGTCAACAAAAAGCTGGCAAAGTAAGTGGTACTAACAAGGAACAAACTAACAAGGAAGGAGCTGGAAGAACATTTTGCAACTAATTAGGTTAACAGGCAACAGGTCAGTAACATGATTGGGTATAAAAAGAGCATCTTAGATCAGAGTCAGAGTGTCTCAGAAGAAAAGATGGGCAGAGATCCACCAAATTGTTGAACAATCTTACAATAATGTTCCTTAACATAAAATTGCGAAGAATTTAAATATATCATCAACTACAGTACATAATATGATCAAAAGATTCCAAGAATCTGGAAAAATCTCTCTGCACAAGGGACAAGGCCGAGACGCAATATTAAATGCCTGTGATATTCGGGCCCTCAGACGGCACTGCATTAAAAACAGGTATGATTCTGTGACACACCGTACACAACAGTTGCATCATCAATCCAGGTTCAGCAGGAGCATGTAGGCCTTTGGACTGCAAACCAGCATACAGCCGGTATCTTAGCATACACTGCCTAAGACTGACGGGTTTCTGGGGCCATGCCCCCTTCCTCAGAGCCTGTGGGTTTTGCAGTCCGAACACCTACATGCTTCTGCTTATCCTGGCTTGTTGGTGCAACTTCTGTATACGGTGCCGTTAAGTGGAAGGTTCTTTGCACATGTACCTTTGTGAGTACAATTCTTAGATTTTATTCCCATTTAATAAAGTTTGCTTCACTAGGGAAGGCGCTCTGTAGCTTTTGGTTTTGTCCAGATGATTATCTAGTCTCCCTGATGGAAGAGGGGCTTTCTCCCAGTGCGGGTTATTTTCTACATGCGTATGTTTCTGGCCAAGAGGTTTTTTGCCGCTGGTGGAAGTATCGGTTTCTTGAACTGGTATACAAAGTGTTGTTAAAAGAAGAGGGGATGCTACACCGTGGTTAACATGGCCCTGTCCCAACTTTTTGAGTCGTTTTTGTTGAGTTATGAGATTGGGCTTATGAGATTTGCAAATCATTGTATTCTGTTTTTATGTAGACAGAGCATCCCAACTTTTTGGCAATTTGGACTGTAGTATGATCTCATGTGTATAGTCCAAAAAGATGCCTGCCTCCATAATATTTGCATCAGTGTTTTGCTGATCCTCCTTCCTCCTCACTGCATAAGCCTAAACATGAATGGTTGGCCAAGCAGGGCCAGCTATCTTGTCTAAGGGTGGATCATCAGACTGACTGTGTCTGCAGGTTTGATTTGGACACCTTAATATGTACAAAAAATAGTCAAGCTCGGATTTATTTTAGATTGCTGCTTTTTCTGTACAAATGTGCAGGTGCATTACCAGCCCATTCATTTTGAATGGACTCCCCAACACAGTGCACATTAATGCATGGGTTACCACAATTAACCTTAATGGTTAGGTGTGAACCTAGCCTAATTATTTTCCCTGGCTGGCCATACAGGCTGCAGTTGGCACACGAATGCAGTATCATGCAACATTATCTGCATGTATATGGTATTTTCAAAATTAAAGGAGAACTATGGGGTCAGTGTTTTTCCCCATAGTTCTCCTTGGGGTAACGGGAGGACACAAACTAGCGTCCTTCCGTTACCCTAAGCTCAGTATACCGCGAGCTGAGGGAACCCGGTATGTTTTCCCTCACCTCCCGATCTACTGAGCCGACCTGTGACAGTCTCATTGTCACAGGTCGGCTTAGAACTATGAGGTGAGTGGAAATCACTCATGTTATAGTTCTCCTTTAAATTGGTCAATTTAACCAATTAAATTAACCAATTTGACCTAGAATCATGTAATATGAGGTCCATCCCACTGGGCTTAACCATATTAGACTGCCGCCTCACATACATTGTAATATTGTCCTGAGTCTTTAGAACAGACACCTCCAAGTGCAAATGTACACCAAGATTTCCATGGTCAATTTTGTGCCCACCGCCTTCCACTTTTTGTGCCATCCTATTGACCATCAGATGCAATAGTTTGTCTCATTGGCCAGTAGGAAGTTGTAGAGGCATGGACCGACAGGCATTTGATATTTGCATAACAGAGAATTCCAAGTTTTGGTGCTCTAAAAATGAATAGAGGTGCTTGCTCCATGGACCTGGGGTCCGTTTATGAGGTAAAGTGAGCTTACATATATTGTTTAAGATTGACACATATATTATACATTGAATAGTCAATATTGTAGAACTAATGGGTCAAAATCTTAATATATAGCATTTAGAATACAATCAATTATTAAAACACTTTATTATAAAATGTGGATGTTACCTTATATGTTATGAAACATGATCAACACCGAATCTACTTATCTCTCAACAACTGCGCTGTTTAGAAATAATCTTAGGAGATAATGGAAAGCCACACTATAATTTTTACATTTGGGGTAATTTTTTAAAAGGATACATACTGTATTAGCCCAGGTTATTAAACCTTTTTTTGCATCACATATCCAAACTGTTTAGGGCAGTGGTTCTCAAACTGTGTAACCTCAGGACCCACATTTGTCCTTGGTCATTAAGTCATGACCCAAGTCGCACTGCACTGGAATGCACAGCAGACACAATCTCACACACTCACAAACATTCTCACACACATTCACAGTCCAAAAATAAAATGTTTGTTCTTTTTTTTTAAAGATTCACCTAGTCTCCCTATCTTACAAGAACTGGAGTGGATCCTCAGCCTAGGGCTGAGCAGTGTGGCCTGCTGTGCTGCAATGGAGCTCCGTCCATATGTGCATTGCAGTTACAGCTCCCTTGCGGGCCCTGTAGTGGTGCCGGGAGCCAGAATGTGATGTCAGTCCGGTCCAGGCACCTCTACAGGACACGTGAGGGAGCTGTAAGCAATGCAGGTATGGATGGAACTCCCTCACGGCAATAGCCCCATCTCCTCCCACCTCAAGCTGACACTCGGCACTGGGCAGCATAGTTTAAATGGCTGCATGGTGTGAGAACTGACTTGCGCTGCTCTAGGGGGAGGCTCAGGAGCCTCTCACCTAGAAAAGTGGATGGCATGCGGTGACCCACTGAACACAGGGTCGCGACCCACTTTTTGGGTCATGACCCACCAGTTGAGAACCAAGGGTTTAGAGGATTTTACAGTCTATGATAATAATATTATTCTGTGATCATGATGCATCAGACCTTTTGATAAAAATGAATTTCACACCTTAAAGGAAACCTATATTGAAATAGTATGGAGGCTGTCACTGCTGACCTGTCCTTTTGTAAACACTAGTTACTTGGCTGTTATACTGATCAATGGACATTTGGAATTCTGACTTAACTCTGACTTGCCCAATGTGATTGTTCTGAATCAGAGGAGGTCATCAATGGCAGTTCCTGTATTTCTCTCAGTAGAGGTTTACTTTAAATTCAAACAAAGCAGGGAATAGTTAATATACCAGTCAGTTTTTTTTATCTTGCCTGTGTCCCATAGTGGAGATTTCTCTCACTTTCTGTTCCAGAGATGCAGCAGGAAGTAAGATTAGATCTCCTCAAAGTCACCTCCTGTTCCTGTGACAAATCAGACATTTTGGGGATCCCAACCCATGACTTTTTGTTCTGGAGACAATGGTCACCAGGACAAATAGTGATAGTGAATGTCCCCAGAGGTTCTAACCCTTCCCCCAAACATTTTAAATTAATGCTAAAATGAAAATCAAGACACTCAAAATGAAGGAGACAGGGCTGCAACATAATACATTGGTGAGAAGAGACCCTATCAAAACCAATGCATTGTCTCATGTCTATGCATTTCAGCCTACAATGAAAAATGCAACCAAATGCATGACAATGAATCGGGTGTGAACAGGACCTAAAATACAGAAAATACTTTTTCGATTTAGGTTGGGCTATTTTTTTTTACATTTTCTGGCCTTTTTTTTATCTTGGGTTATCTCAAACAGAATGGAAAAAAAAGTTTACAAGACCCTTGTTTGACACTACAAAGCTAAAGGTAACGACTTGGAAGGACAATAGCTCTACAGAGTTGAAAGGGTTAACCTAGTACTCTCTTTCAAATGCTGCCCAGGTAGCCTTTGAACTGCAGATTACAAAACATGCTTATTTGGTTTTTCATGTGGAGTTACTTCCACTTTCTTTGGAGGGAAACAGGTTGCAGTATCCTCTTGCCTCGGCTTCTAACCATTGCACTTGTCAAAGGTTCAATTGTATTATTCTTTGTAAAAAGACAGGTGAAACCACTTGGCCAAGACTGTGTGGAAAGATTCCAGTAGATACATTTAAACTGGAGATGGTCACAATGAACATAGAATACATCAACCTACCTAGTGCACTCAATTATGTACCCTAACAATATCTGCTTGACAAATTAACATTGATATAGAAGTACAGTGATAAGTAATAATTACACGTCTTACATACTGGCCATACATGGACTAATGTGTATTCCAATACTTTGAACATTCAATATTAATTGTGATATCTAAGTAGTACCTGGGCATCATGTTATACACCAAAAGTTGGTCTGGAATGGTCCTAATGTATGTAATGCCAGGGTAAAATCATGCACAAATATGAACAATCTGCTCAGAAAGTTAAAGTGACTCTAAACTCAGGAGTTAAATCTTAAAATGCATTCAAGCACCTTAGCTATTAATAAAACTGTAGCTTACTGTGAATCCCTCAGCTGTAGATCCTCACATGGTGCTGACACTGTCCTTCCTTCTGGAGGGCGGCTACCTTTGTTCCCCACGGTCCCTGTGTGTGGGGCTGCCCTTGCACTGCAAGGATTAAATGCCCATTTTTGTCTAGGGTATTATTAAAAAGCAGTTTATATACCTTATCCCTCGCTCCCCTTGCAGCTGGCGCTCTCCTCTTCTCTCTGACGCACCAGGTTGTGGATAGGACCTCAGCGTCCTCACATTGAAAGACTGGGCTGATCCTGCATTGTCATCCTTGCCAAGGTTTTCATTGCAGGCCCCAGGAGACTGTCACCCTTGCTTACGGCCCACAGAGTCCAGATCACGTCTAGCCATGGCTCCAAACTCGCTCCCATGATGGACTACAATCTCACGTTTAGCTTACTAGTTGGTATTGAAGTTATAGCCTATCACTATAGTAAATACACTGTAGTGCTTGTAAGGTTTAACACCTGAGTTTAGTGTCACTTTAGGTCTATTCATCCTACAACAGGTAGCTCAGTGACCATTAGGAGAATGGAAGCCTCGAGTCTTTGTCCACATAAATGAAAAATCTCTCCATGTGCACCTATCAGCAAGAAATAGATTTGTGAAAACAGAAGCCTAGCAAAACTACTCCAAAGCCATGAGTCTTCTTGGTGAGAGGCCTCATGAGTCATTAGCTTGGTAACAGGTTCTCTGCTACACTGACCGTGGGCTTCACTATTCTTCTAACTATTGTATGGTCAGACCACATAAATTCATTTCGAATTTTCAGTATATAGGTATACTTCTCAAAGCTTGTCACAGACAGGCCCCAAAAAATCCTTATAGCCTGTGTTATTACAATTAATAAGAAATACAAAACAGCATGTATTGAATTGTGCACATATATGCCATGTGTGGTTTTTTTAAAAGTTACATGTTTAAAATTATTAAATGTTTGTGTCAAGGGACACATTGAAATCAACAGTAGCGCCTAAAAATCCATGTAAAACACTAATATGCACTGTATTGCAAATGCATAGGTGTGAATTGAATCTCAGGCAGCCTGTTCAGACGAGAATTTACAGACCAGTTCCTTTGACAAAAGATGATTAAAAAATCAACTTGTTAAATGAAGGGTGCTGGTGTGGCCATACTCTGCTTGAATTTGGCAGTCATCAGGGCTCCGCTGAAAATTAAGCAGTGTATGACAAGTTTTAAAGGGATGCTGTCTTCTGTCAACAGGTTTTTCATCTATTACAAAATATTTAATTTTAATTATGAAGGAGAAAACCCCTAAACTTACTACTATATTTTTACTCTCAAACGATGTATAACTAAAGTTTCACCATTCTATTTAATTTATGTGCTCCAACCCAGCAAAATTACTTCAAAACAACCAATCAAGCAGAAGAAAAAATAGAATAAATAGACCTTCCACTAGTCTGCATTGTAATTCTAATACATAATTATTTTGACAAATATTGAAGTTAATGCAATAAGGAAACAGTATCCTGTGCCTATTCTATTTATTTCATGAAGAAGGAAAATACATTCCTAATAATCTAAAAGTGTGGTATGACTTAAACTGAAGCTTGGAAACTATGAGAAATTAGAAAAAATTGTAATATCATATAATTTGACTACAACCTGCTTCCCTATTTATAATGGTCTGGCCCTCTAGCAACTTCAGCGCAAAATTATAGCTAATTATAGCCAATTTCCCTACAAACGTCAGGTGGTCATAATAATTATTAATAGCTGAACTCCAACCTTAAAGGAAAACCCTGGGTAAAAATGTTGCCCTGGTCGTTTTTGCCTAGGTAAAAAATAAAAAGTTATACTCACCCGATCCTCAGAGACAGCTTGCTATTAGACCGGTCACTGCAGCGTCTCTCCCCCTCGGCTGCAGCAGTCTAAAGTCCGTGAGTCATCACTTTCTATACACTGTGCATAAGACGCGAAGATGCCAAGGGACAAACTATCGCTGCAGCAGAGGAAGAAACTGGCCAGAGTGAGCACTGTCAACGCCAGCCAGCTTGGAGGATCAGCCCAGTATAACTTTGTTATTTTTTACCCTAGGCAACAACTAGCACTTAATCCCTGCACTATAGTGGTAACCCCACTGCAAGGGTTAATACATTTTTACCCAGTTCTTTAAACAGCCTTGCACACCTGTACAGGAAACTCTGATAATAAAATTGCTAACTTTGGTTTATTTTTGTGCTAGCCCATTAGTGCTGAGGGCTATTGAGAGGAATACTGAAGCCTGGTGTGGTTAATTTTTCATAAATCTATTTACAGCACCCACTGGCCCCTCCCACCAGCTATGGTCTGCCTACATTGCACAGGGAAGCACAGAGGGGAACAAATCATTAGTATGTTGATGAGGAGGGAAAGGACAAACCAGGGAAGGCAAATATAAGCAAATTAAATGTCAACTTTAAATATGAATAATTAGATTGTTGGATTTAAAAAAATAAATACATTTAATTGCATCAAGTTAAGTTGATTTTAGGCAACATATTTACTTGTAATAATATAAGGTGAGCTTTTTATAACATGTCACTGAAGATCTGCAAGCTCGTTTATGTTATTAGTTTTTTTAATGGGAAGAAATCATATTACCTAGTTTTTTTCACCAAGTGTCCCAGAAATATGTTATTTATGTTTAATAAGAAGAATCTATATATTTTTACCCACAATAAAGTAACAGTAAACTTAGAAGTTAAATCTTAAAAATGAATTAAAGTACATTAACTATTAACAAAAATGTATCTTATTTGTGTACCACTCGGCTGTAGATCCTCAAATCATCTCTGCATTGGTGCTGTCACTGTCCTTCTTTCTGGAGGGTGACTACTTTTGTTCCCCATGGTCCTTGTGTGTGTTTTAAAGTAGTCACCGCTCAAAGCTCGCTCCCGTAATGGACTACAATCTCACATTTAGTTTACTAATTTGTATTGAGATTGTAATCAATCAATTTTTTTTTCTTATCTCTATAGGTTGAACTTGATGGACTTGTGTCTTGTTTCAACCTGACTAACTATGTAACTATCACAGGAGCGAGCTTGGAGTGTTGGCTACTTTACAACACACGGGAAGTCAGTGTAAATTTTAGATTCAATGAAATGTAATTAGAAGATAGACATGTAAAAATACTTTATTGAAAATTCCAGTTCTAAATACATTGTCTGCCCACCTTTGTATATGAAATGCTATTTTAGATTAGCAAACATTCTGCAGACCCTTATTGTATTCCTGGCTGTGACTAAATGTTTAACTTTAAGTAATTGTGTTACATGTGAAGCTAGAGTGTTTTGTATTTTAATAACCTGACAAATCTGATTTTAAAATTTCTCAATGTTATTTATAAATGTATTAGTTATTCTATTCTAAGAGTACACATAGACATTTGTTTGCCATCCCCTTATACACTCTGCTGGGTCAGTAGATGGTCATAAAGTCTTCAACACATTTCAAGGGAACCCATGGGCAATGATCTAGGTCAAAGCTCGCATACCATCAATATTGTTTACCCAAAATTAAGCTGGTTCTGGACTTGTTCCAGCATCTGGGTTCATGCAAGAAAAGAACCCCCCAAATAGCTATCAGCTTCATCCATTTTTAAAGTTGCATTAGGACCTAGTGTGAAAATTGTTTTTGGCAACTAAGGTCCTGTATAGCTATCTTTGTATTTTGAAAATGTGCTCATAATTCTATTAGTACTATTTGTCCATTAATATAGTACAGCACAATGTATACAATGAATGGTGCAAACTTTTGTTTCGGCATAGTATACAGAGTGCCAACCATTCACTAGAGACTTCTTAATTAGATTGTATTGCTGGTACTCTAAACAATTCATCCAAACCCTTTTCCTTTCTTTAAGTTTACTTTGTTTACAAAACTATTGTTGGCCACCACTTCAAACTTTAGGGTCTTTCAAAAGCAGAGACAATGATACATACATTACCTATAAATAGTTTTGTGACAACACCAAAAAACAAAGAGGCAAACATAAAAAGTCTGAAGATGTTTTGATTTTGAAATCAGGACTCTAATGCCATATCACTAATATCAAGAATAAGTAATCCTAAAACTTTACCTTCCTAGTGTCTTTAGTAGATTACAACGTCTTTAAACTGATATGCTATATCACAAGATAATAATACATAGTAATTAATTATTGCTAAATAGTCTGTGTATGCATAGTAAGACCACATAATCATATTACTACTAGTAGTCACGTTAAACAATGAACAAGACGCTAACTTAAAAATCCTGACAATACAACGGAGAAACGTTGTTACCTATAAAGCTAGAATCTCAGTGTTGTAGAACATTTAATCAATGCAGAAAACACCCTTTACATTTATGATTTTGTAGCCAAGTAATTACAAGGGAAGCTAGCATTTTTAGTTTTTTTGTTTTATTTTGCTCAAAGGTAAAAAAAAACGGCATTGCATCAGGAACTCTCAAATCTGCTCTGCTCCTGGAAAACTCAGGAATAATAATAATAATAAAATAATTATCCAGTATGGCTCCACTCCCATAGATGTATTCATTATATAATAAATAAATCAGTAGATCTGCTTTATCAACCTTATTATCACTGAGGAAGCCTTGAAATAATGTTCAGGTCTCAAAGATCCCCTGCTAAAAATGATTATATCTGCAGCTCATTCTGCATACGCCATACCACATGGTGGCAAAAGCCACAACGCATATTGGTGGCCAACTAGACTAAGATCCCCCTACACTTGTTGTCAGCGGAAAGAATGACATGTTACAGGGGTGTTAGGTGAGAAAAATTACCCATTACTATGGTGGTTGGTCTCGTGCCCCTACATATTGGTGGTCATTTGGTATAATGCTCCTTTACAGACAGCTAACTTGGTCAGCGTTAACTGAACTGAGAAGCGAGAGAAGAAACTGCAATAGTTTCATGCCGCCGACTTTGCTGAGTGGAGTTGGTGCTAGAAATATAGAGGCACCTTTAGGCCGGTGATGATTTCACCACTGCTCACCTCTAGCAACTCCTGGAGGAACCCTAGGGCTCCACAGAACCATGGTTAAGAAAGGCCAAGCTAGGTGTTAGAATCTAGACCTCTCTATATCTGCAGATGTGGCTTGCCCTCTGCACACTAATCTAAACTGTGTAGTTACAATGTGCTATATATTATTCAGTACTCTCAATAAAATGGCCAATTAGAGCTGCAAGACCTTTTCGGATACTAAAACAAGAATTCGGTCTTGTGAACAGGGTTGTGTTTGTACATATGTTTGTGTATTTGTAATAGGGAATGTAATATTGTATATTCCCTTGATTCAAAGACTACCCTGCCAGCAGTTTTTGTTGAGGTGTGGTAGAATCCATGAAAAAGTGGTATAGTTTGAAGACAAAAAAAAAAAAATTGATACTTTATTTTACAAAAATAAAAGTGGAAGATCTTAAGACAAAAAGTTCCATTGCCCTTTTTCTTTATAGACTTGCAAAGATTTTCACTAGAGTTAGCTAATAAAAATATGACTATAAAATAATTAACATTGTTTTGATTTACAGCGTTATCCTTCATCTTTGAATATTTATTGATTTATTGATAGGATAGATGTGCACTGCACAACAATATTTAATATCATTAACATCACAAAAATATTCCCTGCTTTAAAGTAATTGAACACTACTTATTGAAATGAATTCTAATCTCACATTTAAATATCTACTTTCTATTTTGAACACATGAGATGTAATAGTAGTAAAAATAATAGTATTTGTAATAATAATAAAACTATCATATATATA
>NW_017306447.1:1127152-1148815 GCF_000935625.1 Nanorana parkeri | reverse complement strand
TCTGTTGTTTTAATGATACCTTACAGTCTTAAAGATCATAACGGAAGTAATATATATATATATATGAAGTCAAATATTTAAAATTTGAAAATAAAATATTTTTACCCCAAACAAATACATCTGCTGCTATGGGAGTTATCTTTGGTCATTACTTTAGCAACAGCGTCCCTTATAATTATTTTAAAATGCTGCCCACTATGTTTTTACTATTGCCGCTGGTTTTGTATTTTGACTGTCGACATGATATAGAATGTGCATCTGTGTGTACGCATACAAAATGTAAATAAAGATGGAGCATGTGTAAGGCACAACATTATAAACTGGGGCTGAAGTTCATATTTGCTGACAGAACAGACACCTTGGAAAAATATGTTAAAGAATTGAGCAAGAGTTAAAAATAACAAGATATGATAAAAATAAAAGCATTTAAACTGCTGAGATCTATTCTTCTTTTTCCTAGGTATTGTAAAAGTTTTTTTTTTATCTCATACATCACAGGATATTAGCTTTTATGTGGATTAAAGCAAACTTGTCCAATGTGAGGCACTCTGTCCAGAGTGAGACACTGCAAAATGTGCTATTTTTTTTTTTAAATCTAATCTGTCATTGCTAATTAGTCAGCAGTGGAAAATAAATAGTTCTTCCTCCCTCATTTAAACCTCAGACAGTTTTGTCGAAATTTTCACAGACACAAATTAAAGATTGAGCTCTCAGAACTTATAATGATTCACCATGGCTTAGCCTAGAACAAATTTTGTTTTACATTGTAACATTAATCCAGCCATTGACACAGTTGGTGGCAAATTGTTATTGTACCCAATTTAGGACGTGCTCGTTTGTGACAGGTTCCCTTTAAACCTTTGCTGCTAAATATTTCTGATGTTAACCAAGTTAGGCCCCATTCACACTGAGCGACATACCTTTAGGAGCGGATCCGCGCGGGATAGCACGACTTTCGGGCGACGTTCCAGCGACGGTAGTGCGGCCTTAACCGCCGGGCTGCATTAAAAAATAGAAAAATTGCGCGACATCCGCCGAAAAAAGGGTCCTGCAGGCATGACTTGCGACCGCAACGAGTGACGGGCGACATGGAGCTGTACATTAAGACAGCTCCATTGAAAATCATTGGCCGGCGACTTCTCGCGATATCGCGCTGCAAAAATGCGCGATATCGTGGCGGAAATCGCGCGGCAATCCACTCAGTGTGAATGGGGCATAAAGCAATTTTTGGGTATAATAGATATTGGCAACACTAGATGTCCCAGCACATAGTAAAGTGTGATTAGTCACACCTTGATCTAGTTTTTACTAGGCCAAAAACAGCCTGGGTCTGCTGGGAGTTGTAGTCCCCCAGCAAACAAAATGGCTTATGAAATGATTCATGCTCCTCAAGTACATCTTTATTTCTTTCTAGTTTTTAAGGCTGAATTTTGACAGAAATATAAAAAAAAAAAAGTCCCTTGAGCCAGGATGTATAAAGTGAATGTTCAGTGTAACAACAAGAGTGGTAAGAGAAAAGTTTGAACCATATAAGCAATCATTCAAAAAATCGTATTGCACATTGTTTTGAGCATTCGTATTTAATAAAACAATACCCTCATTGCATGCCCTTATAGCTGTAGGAATTTTTCTACCCTATGTTATATTGTTCTCTGCATTACAAGCAATAATTGGCTAATTCCTCAACGTGCACCAAATGGTGGGTGAACACGGTAATATCTGTGATTCATTTCTCAACATTCATATCTATGTGTGTATGACCTGCTGTAAGGTGATGACAGATGATTACTTCTCATAAAGCAACTTTGTAAAAGAAACTACTAATATGTCTACTTCCCGCCGAGCCACATCAACTTGGAGTATGTACAAACAGGAATCATGCTCCTGCATTGCCCTTGTGACATTACCTATATTTGTGTAGTACACTATGACCACAATTTGACAATCATAGGTGATTTCCATTCATAAACATTATCTTAAGGGTTCAGTGTGAAAAGTTCAATCCGTGGATATAATAAAGCAACTGTTAATGTGAAATAGGCTGTATTAGGAAGTGACATCCCAAGAAGCAGCGTCTGTTGAATTCATGGTCTATTGCCTGATATTTATTAGTCAGATAAATCCCATGGAGACCCTCTAACTAATCAGCCAATCACGATAGCATGACTGCACAACGCATGATCAACGTTTAAGACTCATTTAGACAAATTCATATAATATATTTTTAAGAATGCAATTACCGCAATGGTAAGAGAAATAGGTATCTATGATGATGATAATAATAATAATCATAATAATAATAATAAAAAATAGTTATACATGGCAGTACAATCTTTTTTCAAACATTTTCTCCATGCAGAAAATGCGCCAAATAATGATGAGCAGCATCAGGAAATCTAGCCCCTATGCCATAATGCACATGATAACTGCCTTGCTAATATAATGAATTTATGAAATTGCAGCAAGACACACATGGTGGCAGATTGTTATTGTATCCAGCTCAGGTAAAAAAATATACACTGTAATAACAGTATGAGATACAACAACCTTATTAATAGATATTACATTAAAAAACGGTAAGCACCTTTAAACCTATTGCTAGAAAGCTTGCAATATCACTGGTATTGTTTAGATAAAATTGGACATAAGCCCGATTGTTTGCTTTTTTTTTTACCATGACAGTATTGTATTTTACTCACCATTAGCAGTGTTGCTGGTTTGTACTCCACTGCGCCTCATCCAGTCATAAGGATTGCGCCTTTGTGCATTAGGAGACAAGGGGGGCATTGAGCTGTTCATGGCAGGTGGCAAAAGTCCAGAGCCCGGTGGCTGAACAGGGTTAAAGTCTGTAGGGCTGAAACCAATCTGGCCTGGGTTAGCTGAAGATGGAGCAGGTCCTGGTGGATAGGGGTGCCAGTCTTCTCTGCTTGGTGCATAGGGGGAACCCCAGGTCCCCCCAGGCTGACCATGATGCGGGTCGCTGTTAATTCCAGGAACATGAGGATAGCCGGGAAAATCTGAATACTGAGGAGGACCTGGGACATAGTTTTGGTGGTTGAGGTTCAGTCCAGGGTGCCTTACAGGATTGGGGTACATATTGGTCTCCTTATCCAAAAGATAGCTCACATAGATTTTTCCCAGTGGGTCCACCGCCATTATGTGTTTGCCTGGCCAGCTGTCTCTTCTCTCCTGGAGTTTTCTTCAACTCTGCTCTACTTCTTCCTGATTCACTGCTGTTCCCTTCACCTTCCTTGGCAGCTGACTAGCTATCACTTTGATAGGCACCTCCCTGTCTAAAGCCTTTTATTGGGCCAGTAGGCATATGATTTGCATTGAAAGACAGCTTTGCATTTCAAAGGGACTCAAGTGCAAGAATCAAAGTGGAAGCCACTAGGTGAATTCAAATGGTACAAATTGCTTAACAGATAGCCCTGGTGTGTGTCACTGTGTGTATGTCTCCAGGAAGAACTACAATACTTCAAACTCAATTAACAAACCAAAGCACTTTCAGTTCAAGCCAAACACTGAAAAAAAGTTTTAAAGACCTTCCAAAGTTCACCGTGACTGCTAGTAGAGAGAATTACAGGTGTATACTCGATCCTCGCTCTGAAGGAAGTTGCTAATTGCCTGTAACAACTTTAATAAAAGTAAATGTATATTATAGAATAAAAGAAACGTGTGCAGTAAATAAATTGAAATCTTTTGTTGATTTATTTAAAGCTGTCAAGATTGTTTTGACAGGTTTTTTTTTAAGTTCAGCCCCATGATAGATGTCATTTACACATCAAGTTAGATCTAATGGATATTAGAAAATGATGACTCTCCTTACATTCAGTTTGGGGAACATTTGTATTGCTGTAGGCATCTGCACAACCCTGACGTATGCTCCCTGGCAGAACCTGCTTGCAGAAAAGTTGATCGACTGGGATGGATTTTTCCAGATTGCCCATTATTGTTTACCCCAAGCCAGGCTGACACCTGCAGTGCACCTCACTCCCTCCTCATGTACACACCTGCAGTTTCACCCGATTCCAAACTGAAAGCCTGCAGAAAGACCATATGAGAGTCAGATTGTGCATGCACACTAGCTGCCAACCATTTGTAACATTCAGGACCAACTTAGCTTATATGTAAAGTCAGTTCAGTTAAACATATAAGTGCTAACAAGTGTTCTTAATATTTTAATCTTTGGTCTATACACTGCCTGATTATCATAAGCAATGATTAGATAGATCACACGACTTGTAGATATAGGGCTGGAAATGAACATTTTAAACCTCCGCCTACATTACTAGCTTCTTTTTTTACCTCTGTCACATGCACATCATTAATTCTGAATATCTTCTGACCAAAACCTTTTAGGATATTTATTATTATTATTATTCAGGATTTATAAAGTGCCCACAGTTTGGCCAATGCTTTGCAAAATGGAGGGAGACAGTACAGTTATAATACAATCCAGAGCTTACAATCTATTAGATAGAGTAAAGTAGAGTAGGTTATGTAGGGAGGTGAGGGGATAAGTGAAGTAGCTGGGCCAGTACAAGCAGTAAATAGACACTATTCTAAGAGGGCTATGGCGTTTATGGAAAAGAAAATGTATGCATGTAAGTGTAGCCCCTTCCACCCTATGTGGAGTGGCTTTTTTAATTTTAGTGTTGCTGGCACCGTAATCAGTCTGGCTGGTTTGTAGTCTGTGATCATTTTGGTCATTCCTAGGTGTTCTGCTATTGTCTGCACCTACCTTTAGTGGGGTGTGGCCCTGACACAGAGTGGGACAGCCAATAGGGGAACATTAGGAGTGTCTATGCCTCACCAGGCAGTCGCTAAGGGGGTTACAATAGCCCGTACAGTAGCTGAAGGCGGCCGAGCGGCTCAGCCGAGCCGCAGGCATATGCTTCGGCTCGACCTGCCGAAGGTCGGCCACTAGCCCCGCAAATGATAGCTGGATGGAGCCAGCCGTGATTTCACGGCTGACTCCGCCCAGTTGTACTGTCAGCATCCCCAAATGACCTGGGGACAACTGGGCGGAGCCGGCCGTGACGTCATGGCTGGCTCCGGCCAGTTGTTATTCATTGGCCGGGACCTGATAGAAGACTCCAGCAGGTGCCGGCCAATAGGAAACAGTTGGGCGGAGCTAGCTATCAAGGCTAGCTCCACCCAATTGTTTTTCTTTTTTATTCTTTTTTAAAATATCTGTATTTATTTCAAAATTTTACTATTTGTTTACATTTTTAAAATATTTTGTCATTATTTTTTGATCCCCTCTTTTCACTGATTTTATATTTTGCTTAGTACCTCGAAAGGTACCGAGCAGAATAGCCAAGTCGAATGCCGCTCGGCGGCATTCAGCTATAAACTCACTGTCGTTCGTCCCCTATGAGAATAGGGGCGAACGGCAGCTAGTGAGTCGAAGTCCCTCTGCACTTTGGCTTAGCCGAACATGCAGAGTATGTTCGGCTGACCGAAGGGAGCCAGAGTGAATAGCCGAACGTCGCTCGGCTCTGTTCACTTCATCTCGGTTATTCACTCGGCTGCCTTCGGCAGCTTTGTGAATAACTCTGTAAGAGTTTTATGGGCAGTGGTGCATGCTGGAGAAGTGCATCAATCCTCAGGCATTGCCATGTCCTCAGAGCAGTCCGCCCGTGAGCTTAGCCTGGGGGTGGGATGTACAAGGTTGGAGAAGCTGACTAGCCCTCAAGCCTGGAGGAGGCCAGATGTGGACCCAGGAGGGGTCTGGGACTATCTGGGAAGTAGAACCAGAGAAGCCCTATGACTAATGGTGGTGCCAGGAAGGCCAGGATGGCATGGACCTCAGGAACAAGTCTGGTGTCTCTCCAAGGGAAGATCTCAAGTCAATCCTATATCCAGCTGTTGCTCTTCTACACAGTGTCATCCTCTGCTCTACTAATGTATTCCTGCACTGAAGAAGCTGGAAGGGATTGGTGAGTCTGGAGTCTATTTGTGTCTTGGATGTCTGTAGCCCTATACCCGATCTCCCAGTTTTGGCTGTTCTATAATAAAGCATTGAAAACCACTTAAAGTGACTGGCGCCCCAATTTACTATTCACATTCCACAAACTGGCTGAGGAAGTGGAAATACACTTGGAAATTCTTTTTGTCTGGATCCAGAAGATATATACTAAACCTAGCCTTGGCTGAAGGAGAAAAATTATTATTATTATTATGATACAGGATTTATATACCGCCAACAGTTTGCGCAGCTCTTCACAAAATAAGGAAGACATTACAATCACAATACAATTCAAGACAAGATGGTAAGGAGGGCCCTGCTCATGAGGGCTTACAATCTAAAAGGGAGGGGCAAGTGATACATGAGGAGGGAGCTGTGTGGGGATGAATTGTTTGAGAACATGATGTTTGAGCAGTTAGGTTGAGGTGGGATAGGCTTCCCTGAAGAGATGAGTCTTTAGGGAATGCCTAAAGGCAATCAAGGTGAGTGAAAGATGGACAGGTTGGGGTAAAGAGTTCCAGACGATGGGAGAGACTCTACAGAAGTCCTGGAGGCGAGCATGGGAGGAGTTGACAAGGGAGTTAGAAAGCAGGAGGTCTTGGGAAGAGCGGAGCGGACGCTTAGGGTGATACTTTGAGACAAGGTTTGAGATATAGCTGGGGGCAGAGTGGTGGATGGCTTTGTAAGTGATTGTTAATATTTTGAATTTTATCCTTTGGGCGAATGGAAGCCAGTGTAGGGATTGACAGAGGGGGGTTGCAGACCCTGAACACTTGGTTAGGTGAATGAGTCTGGCAGCTGCATTAATGATAGACTGATAGACTGAAGGGGCCTGTGTAGTGGAAGTCCAATGAGAAGGGAGTTGCAATAGTCAAGACGAGATAAAAATCACTTCAAATATCCATCCCCACTTAACAGCATTGATAAATTGATTTTCCTTGCCAGCTATTGTATTCTGACAGCCAGCACTCATGGCTGTCAGAATGCCAGAACAGTGGCTGCAGTTGACTGAATGCAGTCACTGTTCAGCAGGCAATTTTCTGCCCAGCTCTTTTTTTTTGATCGAAGCTTGTCAGGCCGGGTGGTGCCGGAGGCCATCCATGGATCAAATTTTCGCAGGAAGCGGCCAAAATTCAATGTATATTTGGGGCATAAACCATACAATAGGTAATTAACCAAATAATGGACTGACCCTTGTTTCTATTCTCTCTACATAAGGAGAATATATTGTCCTTAATCTGACTCTGTCGCTAGCCAACAATAAATAAACAAGACTCTTCTAACAAAATAGGATGCTTAATACCTACGGCCCCATTGGATGATAAGTCTAATCTTCATGCTCTTCAAAAGCTACAGGTTCCTCAGCATCCAACACTTCTGGATGCATGTATGCTTGTGTCCCTCACCATGCCTGTAGTTTCCTTCACATCCCCCTACATCACTGCAAGACACATTATTGACATAGGAACTAGTGGATGGACCCAGCATCCAACTCACCCAGAAGCTGAAGAATCTTTGGCAGTTGCAGCTCTAGAAAAGAGTGAAGATCAGACTTTGAACACAATGGAGAGGTAAATATTAAGGGTCTTCTTTTCAAGGGATTCTCTCATTCAATGTTCTTGGATAGCAAGAGTCCCAAATTCAGCCATTTTTAAAAATATATCCCCTTTGGGTTTAAGCAAAGCACTTTCTCTGGGCCCACAGAAGCCAATAGAGCTTTCCGTGTAGAATGTAAACTCTCATGAGCAGGGCCCTTCTAATCCTTTTGTATGGTATTGCATTGTAATTGTATTGCCTCCCCATATGTTGTAAAGAACTGCACATACTGTTGGCACTATACAAATCATATTTTATAATATAATAATAATAATAATAATACAAGAAAGAGGTTGCAAAACACAGAGTCAAATTACAAGAGGAAGGAATCCACCCACAATCGCTATGGAAAGCTTGCTAAATCTGACCACATTGTTTTTCTATAAACACAGGCTATGCAGAACTGCTTACTTCATCAAATGTTTCCTTCATTAAATTATTAGTACACTGATTGGCTTTATTATCTGCCTGGTGAAAGCCAGTTGAAGCTAGTGGAGAAAGGCCAGAAGTTCTGTTGAAGAGATTTCTACTCATTTGCACTTATTTCCAGTTCTAAAGACATATTGTAATGGGTACAGGAAGTGAGGAGAAATTTCAGTGGGGCCACAGATATCAATAAAAAACTGGTGTGAGTTCTATCCTTTCCCACTGTATTAAAGAGTACTTTTTTTTACTGCTGCCCCATTTGAGATTTTATCACATTTCTTTTCTAGATCACAATTTAGGGATTAAAGTGACACTAAACTCAGGAGTTGAATCTCAAAAATGCATTCAAGTACCTTAAACATGAGCAAAAATGTAGCTTATTTGTGTATCACTCAGCTGTAGATCCTCAAATCATCTCTGAATTGGTGCTGATACTCTTCTTCCTTCTGGAGGGTGGCTACTTTTGTTCCCCATGGTCCCCGTGTGCGTTATAAAGTAGGCACCGCTCTAAGCTCACTCCTATGAATTAACTACATTTATGTTTATAGTTGAGGTACTTGAATGCATTTTAAGGTTTAACTCCTGAGTTTAGTTTTACTTTAAGAGGAATCTCCCCAATGAGGCCTAAGATGGCAGTAAAACCTTACAGAGGTTCTACGCCTTTCCCATTCTGTCTCCTAAGACTAAAAAGAGAGTTGTGGCTGGAGTTGCACTTTAAGACTGTTGACAAATAACGTATAACTGATATAAATGTAAAAACTACAAGAAACAAGAGATCAACAAGGTCCAAGATAGTATGACCAGCAGTCCTTAAAATCCGTTTACTGTTTTGTTGTTACTTAAATTTTTCTACTTGACCCTGATATAAAAGCCTTACTGGAGTGTGGTTATTGAAACACAGAACATAAAGTGGCGCCACAAAGTGTGTAAATTGACCATAAACATTCTATGGCTCATTATATATCCTTGTCTAAAATCTATGAAAGTCAACCTAGACAGCTTTATTGAAATTACATATTGCTTAGAGTCTGTCTGCATCCCGCTATTTTGTATTTTTACAGAAGTGTGTCAGTTCCTAAAACCCATTATAGAGGTCACCATCACTCGATGATATGTGCAAGAAGTAAAGCACTTTTTATTCAATCGTCATATGCGTCAAACAGCCAACGTTTCAGGGCCACGCAGGGTCCCTTCTTCTGGGCGACATTTGGTCACTATGTCGCCCAGAAGAAGGGACCCTGCGTGGCCCCCGAAACGTTGGCTGTTTGACGCATGTGACGATTGAATAAAAAGTTCTTTACTTCTTGCACATATCATCGAGTGCTGGTGACTTCTATTATGGACTGTATCTGACATGGCGCCATCCGTGTTGTCACTTCAAGCACCAACCTCTTACCCAAGGTCTGTATGCTGTATGGAGTGCAGGTGATTTCGTATTATCAGTTCCTAAAACCTAACTAAAGCTTCAGCAAAACATATCTATTTGAAAACAAGGCTGCATGAAAACTATGGTGTTTAAATGTCCTACTGTAATCTTCCAAACGTAGACACAGTCCCAGTACAAGCTACCCCAGGCAGTAAGCTGCAAGGAAGCACAGCTGCTATATGTCAAAGCTAGAGTGTTAGCTTTGACTCGGCAGGGGCATGTCGACAGCTTCAGAGAGACTGAGGCTTACACGCATATAGCAGAGCCCCTTCTTTGCAGTCTTCTGTCTGGGATAGAGGTGCTTGGATTGGAGTCAGGATTTTGCTTTGAAGAAGATTAAAGTAAGACATTTGAACATCATAGACTTTATGCATCCTCAATTCGAATAGATATGTTTTGCTAAAACTTCCATTGGACTAAAAGGGAACCTGTAGAGGTAGAATGTAGTTAGCCATTGCTGACTTCTTCTTTCTAGAAGGCCATAGCTTCTATTGTCCCTTATTTGCAGGGACTGTCGCACACTTGTCCTGCTTTCCTCCACACTTCTCCATCTTTTTTATCTTTATTCATAGATCTCTATAAAAGAAATTTGTGATTTAAAGTGTTAAACTTCACTAAAGCTGGCCATACGCTAGTAACTTTCCGAGCGAACTTTCGCACGAATGACCTTTCTTTACCACCCCATTATGCCATCAGATTATCTTGATTAAAATTTTGTTTGATTTTATTGTTAGATTTTGGAATGAATGGAGTTTCCCGAATGAAAACCACATTCACAGTTACATTTCGTTCGCAAAAATGTTTCCATCCTGCTGCTTCGAGTTTTTTTTATCACTAACCTCTAAATCGATTGTCAATTTGATCCCATCAACTAATAGAAAGTTGAACAAACATTATTTCGTACAAAAGTTCTTTAAAAAATCTAAGCGGTGTATGGCCAGCTTAAACCTTTCAGTTAAGCATGTGCCAATTTGAAAAAACAATATCAAAGCCTGGTGGCGTAACCAATCATTTTATTGCGTTTGGATACTCGGGTACTCGGTGTTATCCTTGACTCTGAGCTCTCCTTTCAGCGCCGCATCCAATCACTATCCAAATCCTGCCGACTCAACCGCCGTAACATTTCAAAAATACGCCCCTTTTTAACTAACAAAACCACAAAGCTTCTAATTCACTTGTTTCGACTACTGTAACTCCCTGCTTGTAGGCCTACCACTAAGCAGGCTACCCCCCTTCAGTCTATCATGAATGCTGCTGCCAGACTCATCCACCTTACCAACCGTTCAGTGTCTGCCGCCGCCCTCTGCCCATTCTCTATTGGCTTCCACTTGCCCAACGAATAAAATTCAAAATACTAACAACAACATACAAAGCCATCTACAACTCCGCCCCAACCTACATCACTGACCTCATCTCAAAATATTACCCAAACCGTCCTCTCCGTTCCTCTCAAGACCTCCTGCTCTCTAGCTCTCTCCCTCCTCCCATGCTCGCCTCCAGGACTTCTCCAGAGTGTCCCCCATCCTCTGGAACTCCTTACCCCAATCTGTCCGCCTATCTCATCCGCTGCCCACCTTTAGGCGGTCCTTAAAAACCCATCTCTTCAGGAAAGCCTACCTCATTTTAGCATAACTGCCTTTACTTCCTCCAATAACTCAATCCAAACAATTATTACCTTATGTATCAACTGCCCCCTCCTACTAGATTGTAAGCTCTCACGAGCAGGGGCCCTCCCAACCCTATTGTTCTGAAACTGTATTGTACTGTAAATTGTATTGTAACTGTACTGTCTCCACTATTTTGTAAAGCGCGGAGCAAATTGTTGGCGCTATATAAATCCTGTATAATAATAATAATAATTTATGGCCCCCAGACAAGTCTTTTGCCTACCACAATTTGTGTTAAAGGGCATCCCTCTTTTGCATCTCATAAAGTTGGGAAACATGATAGATGCTGGTTGCTTTTCCACATCAGGAGGTATGACTTCCCTGCTGAATGCCCGTGATGCCAGAGAGTGCCAAACTACTACCAGTTTTAGAAGGAGGTCAGCAGTCTCTGTCCTTTTCTTATTACATGTTTACTATCAAGCTGCTGCTCTTCTGTTGGAACGGAAAACACCTGAAAGACAATGAAGCTGCTTTACTAAGAGAGCTGGGAATGTTCACATAATAAAATGTGTGAAGATTCACTTCAATTATCTAATCACGTGAAAAGCAAGTCCCATTTCATCTGCACATGACTGGGTAATTGAAGTGAATATGTGTGAAGATTCTCAACTACTTTAGTAAATCAGGCTCACTGTCTCTTTGGCATTCTGGTAGTTCAGTTGTCTAGTGCTGGAAGAGCGTGGGACCATAGGTTAAAGTGACAAGTCAAAAGTCTCCCCCCAAAATGCTAATGTAAGGACTTACCTTAAATGATGTCTGTTAATCCAATCATCTTCTTTCCTGTAGTTTTTAGCTGTCCCTCCAGCGCTGGTGCGGGTCTCCGATCCAACGCTGACTCCTCTGTCCTCCTTTTCTCTCATGTCCCACGGTGTCTGCATGCGGGTGCACGCTGCTCCATATACTTACCTTGTGTCTCTCCTCGTCTCCCGGCCGAACATCTGAACTGCGTATGCGCCCTCCCCCAGATCCATTGCGGACGCCTGAGAAATTTTCAGATGTTTGGACGGGAGCGCGTGGCGGAGACACAGGTAAGTATTAACCCTTTGCGAACGTTTTTTTTTAATCTCTTTGCATATATCTACTGCTTGAAGGCAGTAGATATATGCAAAAACATGCCAGGGTTTAATAAGTTTAATAACCCTTTTAAGCTGAACTTCATGCAAACAGCTAATTACACAGATTAAATACATGTATGAGAGCTGTTTTACCTGCCAAATAATTTCTTTGTCTGTCCATCTAGACACAATATCCGGGGACATTTTTTTTATTGGCAAATGGTAAAAAAAGATTTGATTAGCATATTTTTCACAAATGATATATGCCGTGCATTTGGTATGTGTGGTATGTCCCCGGGACTGTCCCTGAAAATTTCCCCGGGAACATAAAATTAAAGAAAAAACAATTTAAACCGGTGCACGCTGTAGGCAGCTTCTGACAGGCTGCGGTATTAGCATAGCCTGTCAGAAGCTGCATACAGTGTGCGCTGGTTTAAATAGTAAACGGTACATACTGTATGCAGCTGACAGCGTGGGAGACGGGAGGCTGCGGTCACCGGTGGATCCAGGGATCAGGTGAGGATAAAAAATATATATATATATATTTTATGTTCCCGAGGACATTTCTGGGGACATGATTTGTCCGGGGGAAGGTCTCCTCAATCCGAGGACTGTCCCCGGAAATAGGTGACGAATGGTCACCCTGGCTTACAGGTCTCCTCCACACCCTGTGCCTGGGCAGTCCAAGTTGAAGCAGCACACTCATGAGCTCATCTCTGTGTGGCTCTGCTTTCTCCTCCTAGCAGCATGCACCTTGCACTGCAAACCATCTGTCTTCAGAGCAGTGTGAACTTGTTCCTGGCACATGTAAGCTGCCCTTTTTTTGCAGCACTTCACTGCATATTTGTGTGGTACAGTTTAGTGCACCAAATCCTCCCCCTATTGACATAGCTGCTAATAAAGTTGGGCATTGCCCTGTATCCGTAATGTCTGGTAGGCCTAAAAGGAGAAGCAGAGGTTCTGCATGTGCAGTAACTTTTTTTTTAAGCTGAAATGGATCAGATTGGCGTGCTGCCGCTGTACATAAGCCAAGCTAGATGGAAAATACAAAAGTCAAATACACATCCTAAAATGTACTTTGCTATAACACTTCATACAGCTCCCAAGCATGTAATAGAAAGAAATTGTGTTTTTCCCATGTCATGTTAGGTACATAATACAGCAGAACTCTCTACCTGAACAATCTTCTTTACAATTTTGCATTGGACCATGTCTCCCATGGCAGTGCCCAGCTCCCCATGCCCTTTATTTGCCTATTAACCTCGAAAATGGTCAGAATTGCTTTTCAAGAGTCCCACCCCTATCAACTTAAATAGGGTTCAGATTACAGTTTGCAGTTTTTGGACTGTACAATGGGTTCATCAAAACCTAGGCCGATTCGCTCATCTATATTCAGCACACATTCCAATCAGTGTATATCTATATCCTGGCGAGGGAATGCACAGGGCGTAGATCTATTCTCACTAATCATTAAAGCTGTACTTACATGTCAGGCTGTGTCAACAGGCTTGTGGAAATATAAAAATAAAAAGTTATAGAAGGGCTGAAAAGTTTACCTTAGCTGCAAATATATTTTAGGTTCCATCTCTAACCATGCCCTTAACCCTTGACCCAAGTCTAAAAATGAACCCCTTAACCTTAAGGGTAGATTTTGAACCGAGCGCAACATACAAGCCTTCCATTTTACATCTATACATACATTGTTGCGGCTGGTGCCGACATACCTACTTCCAGCGCAAACTATTTTGTTTAATATATTTCCCTTAACCTTAAGGCCCCATTCACACTTGTGGCGTACCTGCATGTGCATTGAATTTATGTTCTTGTTGCCACATTAGACACATGTCAGTATAGAGCATCCCATTCACTTCAATAGACTGTCCTATGCAGCTCAAACATGGCAAACAAGCACATGTAGCCATTTAAGCTGCAAGCTTCACAAGTGTTTTGGCTGTGCATTGTTGCGCATTAATGTGGCAAGGATGTGCATTTTGCCTGCTGCATTTGGGGTGCCATTAACTAACAATGGTCACTGAGTCACAAGTAACGACACCGCAAGTATGTTACGTGCAGAGGTGTAACTAGTGACCTCAGGGCCCCGATGCAAGAATCCATGAAAACCCCCCAAACCCCTCCACCCCTCCCCCAAAGAAGAGAAAAATGCAATTATAATTTTTTTTTAAAACAAATTTTAGACAAGGAAAAGAAAAAACTCTTCTCTTTCATGTCCCCAGCTCCCCATTATCCACCTCTTCATGTCCCTAGCTTTCCGCTCCCGGACCCCACACTCTCCTCTTTAATGTCCCCAGCTTCCCCTCATCTCCCCCTTATTGCCCCCAGCTTTCCGCTCCCGGACCCCATGTCACCTTCATAGTTCCAGCTCCCTGTCTCCCACTTCGTGTCCGCAGCAGCTCTCTATTGGGCAGCAGTTCTGTGTGATGAGGGGGCGGGGATAACACCGCTCCCACTCATTGGCTGCTGCACCGGCTGGATCATACTTCAAGCTGCGCCCGATACAAGGTGAGGGGAGCAGCATGAAGCATGTAGGGCCCAGGACAGGAGGAAGAGGTCCCGGTACTCACATTAGCGGTTACCGGGATAATAAATATCCTGGTAATCAGCGGTTACCAGGGGCCCCTTCCTCCTGTCCTGGGTCCCTTCCAAATGGTGGAACTCCAGGGCCCGGTCGCGGCCGCGACCTCAGTGACTCTGGTAGTTCCGCCGCTGGTTACGCGTTTTCCCTGTTGCATTCGTGCGTATCAATGTACACGATTTGGCACGCATTTGTAAACATGGCCTAACTCTAAATCTTAGGGGTCTATTCACAAAGCTATCCGGCTGATACTTTGGCTAGCTTCGGCCACCTGTGCCCTTCAGTTCATTAGAACTGAAGGGCTGCTGTACGGACTATTCACTATAGCCCGTACAGCTCCCGAAGTTGGCTGAGCTGCTCTGTCGAGCTGAAGGCATATGCTTCGGCACGACTGAGCCGAGGTGAAATCCGAAGTGGGCCAAACGGGCGGCCAAAAACATCGCTACTGACAGCTGGGCGGAGCCAGTTGTGATCTCACGGCTGGCTCCGGCCACTTGCAATGACAGATCAGCGTCCCCTGGTTACCAGGTAATCAGGGGACACTGAACTGTCATTACACACTGAGAACTCGGCGGAGCCGGCTGTGACATCACGGCCGGTTCCGCCGAGTTCTTATTGTAATGACAGTTCACTCAGCGTCTCCTGGTTACCAGGTAATCAGGGGACGCTGAACTGTCATTACACACTGAGAACTCGTTAGATCCGGCCATGATGTCACGGCTGGCTTCGCCCAGTTGTTATTCATTGGCCGGGACCTGCTCTGTCACTGCTAGCTCCGCCCAATCGTTTTCTACTTTTTTAACTTTTTCTATTCTGCACGGTACCACGGAGGTACCGAGCAGAATAGCCGTGCTGGCTAGTCACTCACTGCTGTTCAGCCCCTATGAGAATAGGCTGAACAGCAGTGAGTTCCTGTCGGAGGTTCGGCTCAGCCGATCCAGATGTTGGATCCACTGAGTCGAACTCCTTCTGCATTTCAGGTCCGCCGAACATGCTGAGCATGTTCAGACGACCTAAAGCCAGGCGAAGCAAGCCAATGTACGAACACAGAATAGCCGAACAGCGTTCGGCTCACTTCACTACCAGTCGGTTATTCACGCGGCTTTTCGTGTGAATAACCGACCGGTAGTAAAGTGAGCTTCGGCAGCTTTGTGAATAACCCTATTAATGTTTAAACCCTTTATAAGTAGATAAGGATTGGGTTTGCAGCTACTCTGTATATGTGGTGAAAACTTTTGACTACTATAGAGTTTGCAGGTTCAACATAAATAAGGAAGACCTGCGATGCAATTCATAGCCTTTGCCCCAGGTCAACTGAGTGACAAAAGCCCCAATTTTTAAGAAATGGATAACACAGCCTCCTTTCTATAAAATGGTGGGTTTACAGCAGCCATATTGTCAGTGTGTGTTTGAGCTGTTAGGAAGGGCTTCCAATTCTATGTAGGGAGAGATACTTTTTTTAATGTTAGCATTGGTACATGTTTTTCGTGGTAGTGCCCAGCTTCCAATGCCTTTCATTTGACAATTGCTTGCTTATTAGCTCTACAAATGGAGAAACTTAAAAAACAAGATTCAAGAAACAAGATTCACCCCCTTCTTAACTTGAATGGGATATGCTGCAGACTCGCTTATCCCTTCCACTAACCAGATGCTAGCTTAACGTTATCAGCACTGAGCCTATTAGCACCACATCAAACTGCCTTTAAGATTAGGCATTTGATCATGTAAACTCTGTTGCCTCATCCTCCTCTTCAGCAGAGATCATGTGACCATATGCCCAGGCTTCTAATCATGTGATCAGCGGTCATGAAAACCCAGAGTATTGTCTTCTCCCGCAACGGTAGATTTTTGAGGCCTACTATCACTCTCTTATATATTTATCCATGTATCAGCAAGTCAGTATGTTCTCATTCATGCTGTTGTTATGCGGTAACTAGCATATTACAGTGCATGTCGCCACAACACATGGCAACATGTATTACGTACATTGGTGCAATGCAGTGCTATTCCTAATGGCACCCCAGCACACCTTGCTGATGCACCTGTGTTTCAGCACACTGCAACACACAGTAATGCACTATAGTGCATGGTGCATTGTGAAGTGCTGGGTTGCAAAAAAATGGTGCATACCCAATTTTTTGTGCTACTTGGTGTGTTTTTTAAACCCATTCAAATAAATGAGCTGCCTTAATACAATGTACATTAATGTGACATTAGCGTGACTGAGCCCTTAGCATGGCTTTTATCAATGATCATAGGGATGACCATTGTGATGTTTAGAAAAAAAGGGCCAGAACTACAGATTTTTGATTGGTATACCCGGCAATAGAAGCAGGAATGTAAAGGATAAAATTCATTTCTGCATTTTCAATGAAGGAAAAGAAGCTAGGAAGAAAGATATACTTTCCTTTCCTTTTCAGCTGTGTTGCACAGATCAGAATCAAAAGCATAAACTACTATAATGACCGACTATAACCATAAACATCACACCAACTATTTGTCCTAATCGATTCAATGACAGCCATATACAGAAGAAAACCAGATAGGAAATAATTACACAGAGATTTATGGTGATTAAATTCATGAAATAAGATTCCTGTTGGAATTTCTTTTTTTTTCTCCATTGTGTGTAAACGGTAACAAGAGAGGTAATGTATTAACGGTGAACTATTTCTATGGAGCCAGATAAAGCTGAAAATATTTTATTAAAGGTGAACTATGAGGTGAGTGCTTTTCACTCACCTCATAGTTCTAGCCGGGCTACAGCTCGCGGTATACTGAGCCTAGGGTGACGGGAGGGCGCTAGTTTGTGTCCTCCCGTTACCCTAAGGAGAACTATGGGGAAAAGCCCTAACCCCATAGTTCTCCTTTAAGTAAATAACCAGAATGACTAACGCATTCAAAATTTGATGAGTGAATAAAAATGGCGCTTTTCAGTAAATTACCTGCTTGTATCTGTTTAAATTCATTATTATCTTAATTAGGGATGCACCGATACCAAGTACAGTACTCGGTACAAGTACAAGTACAGATACTTTTCCGGCTCCAGTACTAGACTAGAGAAAAAATCAAAACTTAGGAGGCAGCTGTCATTTTTAAGGAGCATACAGAGCTCCTGGGATTTGTACATTTCTGTTTTAATGTATGATTTTGTTTTTATAGATATAAATAAAGGGATGCACAGATACCAGTTTTGCGAGTACGAGTACTGGTACTTGCCGAGTACTTACAAGTACAAGTACTGATACATTTTTGTTTATTGTCATGTGACAGTTTTTCTAAAACAATACAGACTAATGATTTCAGGACAGTGGTGGAGCACCAAAGCCAGGTCCCGATGTGATTACTTTTAATACCCAATAAAAATGTGTATTCCTCATCTTCTTCTTGTTATTATTATCATTACTATTATTGTTGTTATTAATCTGTTAATAATATTATTACTATTACAAACATATTTGGATTGGTCTGATTTACTAAAGGTGTGGTTCACATGTAATAACCAAGTTCATCAGAAAAAAGAAAAAAAAATAGACCAGCACTGACCTATTTAGATAACTGAAGTTACAATATAAGTTACTAGAATAAAAAATATTTCTATAGTAAACTAACCCTGCAGATTCGTGAAATATAAATCAGTCACATCATGAATTAGTCGATGATTTGTATTTATTTATTGCTTAGTATTGCTCATTATAGTTTTGTCCTCATTCCTGTTGTAGTCAGTGCGATACGTCTGGCTGCAGTCTCAGCATTGTCTTCTATTATTGAATCCTGTGCGGGGAGCTCCGCTGACCGGCTGGAAGCGGCAGATGGAAGGACTCATTCAATGCGTTTCTGGGCTTAGTCACTGACAGCACTGTGTACTGGAGAACTGAACAGCAAACTCCAGGCTTTCTACTATAGTGACCTGGACAATAGAAATAGCCTGCAATAGTAATCAGTCGTAATCCAGGAGAACATTTCTATAAGGATTTGTATATGTTTTGGTAAAAGCGATGCATATAATATGTAGGGTTACAATGTTCCATAGTCCATGTAATAAATTAACAGCACTTATTCATAGTGATAGAGATGTAAGTAGGGTGAAAACCATGAAAATCCCTTTATTGTATATTGATGGACAACTAAAAGAGACCCTGCAGTCGGTTTCCTGGTTTTCTCACATATTTTTATTCAGATATGTAGCGAGAGAAGATAGATAGATAGATAAACATACTGATAGATATATTAGATAGACAGAGACAGATACACTTATAGGTAAATATAAATCTATAGGTGGAATATTATTAGACAGATTGAACTTGGTATATAATTGCATACATATTGTTTTTGCATGTACACTGCACATCTACTGATGTAGCACTGCTCTGGCACAGTATAGCCCCTAGACGCAGGATATAGAGAGAGAGAGTTGTGAGTGATAGAACGGAGCTCTTTGTAATATGGGATCCCAGGCTGGAGCCATCACAATAAGAGATGGAGGAGGGGAGGGGGTGCTGGCATCTGGCACGTGCTAGGCGCCCCCCTCACCTTGCTCTTCTCACCAGTCCACTCCGCCCACCCTATTCCACCTTCAGAGACTCCCCGGCTCCTGGCTATCTGGCTGTGGCCCCTGCACACAAAGGGCTCCAGCCCTTATACCTCTAGGACATCCTTTCATCCCCTAGTTCCACCTCACACCTCAGTGCTGGGACCTGCTCGTCTGCTATTGTTCCATGGTTAGCAGGAACTGAGAGAGCTAAATAAAGAAAAACACAAAGAGAACAGCCTTTCTCTAAATCATAAAATGCTAAATACATGTATCCCCATCCCCTCTTTCCCTCTTCATTCACAATTCCCTGATACAAAGCAAAGCATTGCCCTTTTCCCTTTCCTATAATTTAATGCGTAAAAACGCCCAGCCGCAGCGCAGACGCTCATAGTAATGCTCTGGATACGATTTTATATCTTTCCATTGATGACTGTGACCCCATTCTAGCACCCAGAATGGAAATCAGAGTCTCTAAATACGATTTTTTATATTTTTCCACTGATGATTGTGACCCCATTCTAGCAGCCAGAATGGAAATCAGAATCTCTGGATACGATTTTTTATATTTTTCCACTGATGATTGTGACCCCATTCTAGCAGCCAGACTGGAAATAAGAATCTCTTTATAATATTTTATACTTTTCCATTGATGGTTGTGACCCCCTTCTAGCACCCAGACTGGAAATAAGAATCTCTTTATAATATTTTATACTTTTCCATTGATGGTTGTGACCCCCTTCTAGCACCCAGACTGGAAATAGGAATCTCTGGATAACATTTTATATTTTACATTGATGACTGTGACCCCATTCTAGCAACCAGACTGGAAATAAGAATCTATGGATAACATTTTATATTTTACATTGATGGCTGTGACCCCATTCTAGCAGCCAGACTGGAAAGCAGAATCTCTGGATAACATTTTATATTTTTCCATTGATTATTATGACCCAATTCTAGCACCCAGACTGGAAATCGGAATCTCTGGATAACATTTTATACTTTTCCATTGATGGTTGTGACCCCCTTCTAGCACCCAGACTGGAAATAAGAATCTCTGGATAACATTTTATATTTTACATTGATGACTGTGACCCCATTCTAGCACCCAGACTGGAAATCGGAATCTCTGGATAACATTTTATATTTTACATTGATTACTGTGACCCCATTCTAGCAGCCAGACTGGAAATAAGAATCTCTCGATAACATTTTATTTTTTCTATTCATGACTGTGACCCCATTCTAGCAGCCAGACTGGAAGGCAGAATCCAGCCATGGACAATTAGCAGGAGGATTTCAGGCGACATTAAAGTTAATGCTCTGAAGTGCACAAGTGGCACTTTTTTATCAGCTAATAGACAGGTCAAAGTACTGCAGTGTGAAAAGAAACTACTTAACCCTTCCCAGCCCGGATCATCTTGCACCCAAATCCAGTTGTGCTCCACAGACCTGGTAGAAAAGAATCCATTTAACCAGATAAATGCCACATTGTATGTAACGTATTAAAGCCATAAAGAATAACACAGCCCAAAAATACATTCAGAACACACGAGGCGATCTGAAGAAAGGTGTAGTGTGGTGTAGGAGAAATTCATTATATCATTTCTGAGCACCCAGATTAAAACTCATTTTATACTGATTATTGAATTAAATCTATCAACATAAATAATCAGGTGTTAAAAATGAAATTTAATCTAAATGTTATATTATTATAATACATCAAGATCATGCAGCCCTTTCCTGATCTTGTATAAGCACTTATCAGAAAAATATAAGAGTGTGTGCATGTAACAATTTAGAAATATAATGTGACATAAAGAAACACATTAGTGTAATAGATACAATGAGATGGCTAGAAAGATAAAAAGACATGGATCTCCTGTGTGTATCTATTGTCATGTTTCATGAACTGTGTTAGCTCCTCATCTTTATTATATTTGTAACTATAATAGTAATAATTTATAACATTGTATTAAAAAAATCTATCTATCTATCTATCTATCTATCTATCTATCTATCTATCTATCTATCTATCTATCTATCATTTTTTATTTGTTGTTCATTCTATTCAATATAGTGTAAAAATAATTATATAACATTGTATTTATATATATATACAGCATATTGTATTAATATAATAAGTATATTGTATTTGTAGTCCATTCTATTCAATATAGTGTAGTAATAATAATATATAAAGAATACAACATTGTATTTAAATATATACAGTATATTGTATTAATATGATATGTATATTGTATTTGTAGTCCATTCTATTCAATATATTTTAGTAATATTAATAATAATAATATTATGTACAGTATATAACATTGTATTTGTATATACAGTATATTGTATTAATATAATAAGTATATTATATTTGTAGTCC
>NW_017306447.1:1101087-1125733 GCF_000935625.1 Nanorana parkeri | reverse complement strand
GTGTATATATATATGCATTTAAATGCATACATTTTTGTGTCACGGATCTGAACGCAGAGCATGTTTACGCACCTGTATGTCTGGCCCATTGATAACAATATACCAGCATTCTGATCTGTAAACACAAAATGCTTTGCACTGTGTTTTTTTTACAGCCGTGTGTATGAGGCCATACACCTCTGTTTTATATATATATACGTGTATATATATATGCATTTAAATGCATACATTTTTGTGTCACGGATCTGAACGCAGAGCATGTTTACGCACCTGTATGTCTGGCCCATTGATAACAATATACCAGCATTCTGATCTGTAAACACAAAATGCTTTGCACTGTGTTTTTTTTACAGCCGTGTGTATGAGGCCATACACCTATGTTTTATATACTCAGTTCTGACATAAATGACCAGTAGAATGCTTATGTTTAGATGTATTAAGACAAATAAGCACGTATGCATGTAAATGTGCGGGATTTTGCTTTCAATGTCATTTTCTTGTTTGCTTTTTATTCACACACATACACGTGTATAAATGTAAACATGTTTTCATACTCACATATGCATATAAAATGTATGCCCTCTGATTTGTTACGGATCTAAAGGCAGAGCAAGGCCCTTATTGCAAACAATAGACCTGCATTCCGATCCATAAAAAACATAAAATGCCTTAAATTGTGTATTTTAGGGATGCGTGCATGAGGCCTTGCACATGATTTGATGTTTGAAGGGAGCACAGCTTTACTATTGCTAAGTGAACAGTCTCACTCAAACCCAGTATGTATGTCAGGATACTGCCAGTGGGGCTGGAGGACGGGTTTAAAGGCAAAGTTTACCTTTGTGAACATGTTTCATGTTACAGCCATATTCAGGGTGTCACATGAAGCATGGTCATGGTCAGATTGCAACCCCCTCCCCACTCTTCCCCTCAGGCTTGTGGTTTTTTTTAAATTAGACTCATGGTTCCACCCACACAACCATGCTTGTCCAGTCACAAAAAGCATTGTATCTTTCTCATGGGCTACAATTCATTCTGTGATTGGAGGAGGAGATATTATGCCTCACCTTGCCCTCTTCTCCCTGCTTGTCCATTCACAAAAAGCCTTGCATCTTTCTCATGGGCTACAATGCATTCTGTGATTGGAGGAGGATAGATTATGCCACACCCTGCCTCCTCCTCCTTGCTTGTTCATTCACAAAAAGCCTTGTATCTTTCCCATGGGCTACAATGCGTTCTGTGATTGGAGGAGGAGAGATTATGCCACACCCTGCCCCCTCCTCCCTGCTCATCCATTCACAAAAAGCCTTGTATCGTTCTCATGGGCTACAATGCGTTCTGTGATTGGGGGAGGAGAGATTATGCCACACCCTGCCCCCTCCTCACTATTCAGGTATTGTGGTAGTCAGTCAAAATACAATAGCTGCAGTGGAAGATTCCTCCAATTGTGCTGTTTAGCATGAATGGAGGAATCTGTTAGATTTTTCCCATTCAGCCCTGAAAGATGAACAACTAAAAAACTATAGCGTTGTCCCAGCTCTATTTTGTTGGAGATTGTAGAGTATCTTTTGTCCCAGTTTTACTTTTATACTGAACAATTAAATTATACCAAACCTAAAGCCTACCCTCCCCTCCCCCCCCCCACATTGCTTGCACCTGTACTAAAAGCCCCAAAGATAAACTTATATAGCAGGGAATGTAGTGTATATGATAATATTTTTCAAGTGTAACCTGATTCTGAACATATCACTTCTAAAAATTCTCTATTAGAGTAAATGTTTATTGATGCCATAAAACCCTTTAAATCAACGAGTTGCAAGGGAAATTGTCATCATAAAGTCACTACTCTATGGCATGCTCAGTAATAATTAATATTACCGGGAAGTGTTTTTCCCCCCTGCAGTGAGGTAAAACCTGCATCATTATCAAGATACCAAGAGGCAATGGCTGTCAGACACTTACAGTTTGACCTCTGATCGGTGAAGATCACTTCATCTTCTAAGACGCAGATAAACATACACGGTGCTATTGTAAAAGTATAAATGTTTATTTCCAAATCACCACGGAGACAATTTCAACCTACAAGCAGGCCAGTTCTTTTCTCTGGCATGGAGCAGAGGAAGGAATCAGAATTGCTACATATGCATTGTTGTCAGCTTGGCAGAAGCATCATGGTGGGTGTTTGCAGTCATGTGACTCGTTCAAGAATGGGCAAATATCTTCCCATGAGTTTTTATGCAGTGAGTGTTAACAGTCAATTTGAAAAAAATATCAGTCCATCACATTGAACCATTGAACCAAAACAAAAATTCAAATCTAATAACATCCTCAGAACCAGTAGCCTGCACCCGATCCAGAGGAAGCCATAAAACCCTTATATACCATAGTCCATTTTGATCTAACAGGAACAACAAATTCTTCCCGATCCTCAAATCTATTTATAACTAATCTGTTATATTGTATAAATATATAAACACTGTTTATAGCTGGCATTCATTCTTCAGGCGACCATAGACATTAGGTGACAGTCTACATTTTTGACCACAGTAGGTGATGATGTTTTGTCTATGGGCACCCGTAGAAACTGCTAGATGAAGCTCATTAGGACATAGCGGTCAGATAGTAAACCGCTCTCATAGTGGAAAACTGGTTAAATAAGAAAACCACTATTGCTTTGCTTGTGATAAGAGGGTGATGGAGCAGATGGGTATCCGCACCCCCGTGCTCTCTGCATAAGCCACCCAGGACCTTTCACCAAGTGTGACTGTTTGTGTTTAGGAATAAACTGGATGACACAGGTGTTTGAGGGCAGTCAGACTGTAGTATCTATGGTCAGCTAACAGTAATAATTCATGATAATTATTCATTGTTCTATCCAAAGGGGAATATTTACAGTGTTAGAACTGAGTTCTGGAAGTTGTGCCCCCAAAAATGTAGGCAGACGGGAACGGGCTAGTCACTAATATTGCCTGTGTTCTCCCTGCAGCTGATCTTTCCCAATTACTGACTTACCATGGCTTTGTGTTTTCTCTGTGTGAAGGTGGCCATCTTGGTAGAGGCAGGGCTTTGCTTTCTCATGTAAGAGCATCCAGAACAGTTAGCAGCACAGTAGTGACATCACTAAATCCCATTCTCAACTCTTCTAAAGCTGGCCACACATCACATTTTTTCCCACAGGGCAAAAATAAAAAAACTCTTGATTCCCCCTTTTCACCTTAACAACATGGATGGGGGGATTGCCCAACACAACTCTTCCCCACCAGCTGGTCTATTGCATCCTGTCAGCAGCACACCAAACACCGGCTGCAGCTGATTGGGGGTATCGACAGGGCCACACACTGCTTAAATTTCAGATGAGTCAGCAGGACTGGTTTGAAATCCGATCAGTGCATGGCCAGCTGAAGACTAGCAGTCAAAGGAAGCAGTGCCTTAGATATCACACTGCAGGTATACCATATATATTATATATGTAACTGTGTAGGCACAGGAGAGCCTAGGCACCCTCACATACCAGGAAGTGCTCTACTATTTTTCAAGATAAAATCAAACCATAAGGGTTTTTTATTGCACTGCTTAAGCTGGCCATACACATTCTTGATGAACCAGCTAAAATTTGTTCAGTCTGTGGCCCTGTCAGCACCCTCCTGTCTGGCATCCTTCATTTATAAAATCGAAGGAGCCAGTCGGAAAATTTTAGGGCACACAGTGACGGCAGCCAATTGTCTGCCATCGCTGTTCAGGTATTCTGACAGAGGTATGCCCATCACTACAATAGCCCAGTGGGAGATTCATCCATCCACACTGTTTCACATGGATGGAGGAATCTGTTATTTTTTTCTTCGTTTAGCATGTAGGGTGAACAAAATAAATATAACAGTGTATGACCTTCCTACACCCTCAGTGGCCTGTGGCCTTCAAAATCTTTTTTTTTTGAGTATGGTTCCACTTGATCAGAAATACAAGATTCACTAAACCATTTTCCAACCTGTGTGATATCCTGACTTGTACAATTGTGTCTGAATCATTTGCATTGTACAGCATGTGGCTGTGTATGAGTAAAAGAGTCAGGTAGCCTTGTGTGGGAATAGCTTGAAGGCTGGGTGGGTTTAGGATGTAGCAGGTGGGTCTGTTTGAAGTAGCTCATTTACATTAATGAGCCTCATCAACCTCTGGGTGACCTTTAATAAAAGTGCTGGCCAGGAAGACCCGGGACAAGGAGTCTGTTCTTTTTTTTCATGGACACAAGAGAGGAAAAGGGTACTGGATGTTTCTGCAGGTTACCGGAACAACAAACACACAACAAAGCACCATAAATGGGAAGTCAATCCTGTTGTTTAGAGTTTTGTGACGTCTATTTTTGTGTTAACTAGCTAGTTCCATGGCATTAGATTCATTTAAATACGTCAGAATTCAAGTCTGTTCCTAAATGATCAGATTTACTGTATATCAGATATATAAGCGGTGCAACAATTCCATAACCGCTTGGAGTAATTGATTAATATAATATTGAATAAACAAACTAACCACAAATGAGTACCCACATGCAATATTGCTATTGTCCCTTATGCAGACAGATCTTCTTGGTGGGTGTCTTTCACATCCAAAGTTCAGATAAGTGAAGGCAGAAATTCAGCCAAGTCCCAGCAATCGTTTATAGTAGAGTATAGTATTGTAGCAAAGGGAATGGTTCCTTTATTGGGGGGTGTGCTTTAGTTTTAAGGTGGGAAGAAAAGTTGGATTGGGCCTTGCAGTTGGTAATCTAGAGATAACATTATCACCCATTGTTGTTGTGGCAGATCTGCCTGTCTATGGGGAACCTGAAGGAATACAGACCCAGCAGTCTACACAATGCAGTCAGCGCAGACTGTGCATTACATTATTTACCTGGTGACAACGATATCTTTTTTATGATACATGGTTTTGAACATAACGCACACCCTGAAGATTTATACTTACCAAGCTCCCTCCTTCACCTTCTCCACACCCCCACTGCAGCATCCTAGCCTGTCTATGCTCTGGTGTCAGCTTAGATATGGGCACGGCACCCCCCGCCCCCCCCACACACACATACTGTACGCATACAAAAACACATATGCACATGTGCCCATAGACTGCTCAACAGTGCTTGAGCTTGCTGATTGGCTGCTCTTAGCTGAGCACTTTCACATAGGGTTGGTCACATGCTCCCCCATATTTGGAAATCCCGCTCCGTTACCAAGAGTTAGTGTTGGAAGCACAGTACAGTAAAGCTTAGTATACATGATTAGAATTCCATACTGATGTTTGCAGGGGTGTCCCTAGAGTTTTCGCCACCTGAAGTGAGGGGTGTTGCTGGCAGTGCACATTTTGGGAGGGGGTGCTGGTGGTGCACGCTCTGGGGGGGTGGGGAAAAGGTTGGGCAGTGTCTGGTTGGAGCCATGTATAACGCCTTCTCTCCATGGATCAGCTGGGGCAAGCTGAAGGTGCTGCGGACTGGTGTGCGGTGGTGATTGCTCTGAGCCACAGTCCAGACCCGGAGAGCTTGGCAAGGGCAGTGAGCGCAACAATCATCTCACTGCCCAGCTCTGGCCAGCATCCTGCCCAGCTCACTGATGTCACTGGTTGCCAGGAGTAGTATTAAAGTAAAACTCCATTCTCTCTTCCCCTTTCTCCCTTCTCCAAGCTAATAGATGGATGGCTGCTGGAGACTGCCTTGTCCTTTGTGATCTTGTACTGGACAGGAAATTTAGGGAAACTGAGCTGAGTGAATTGCAGCTGTTCAGATACATGATGACTGTAATTGTTTGGGCAAAAATGTAAAGAAACACTTTGTTGGTCAATTAATATTTGTTTGATCTGGATTCATTATTGAAAAAAGTTTGATAGTTTAATACTACTTTAAACTTTAAAGTGGATCTCCAGACAAAACAATCTCTTCCTTATCTCTTACTATATTCAAAACTAGAAATATACTTTATGAGTTGAGTTGGACATAATATGTTGGTTGCATAAAAATACGAGTATAAATGAAAATTGTAATAAAGAATGATAATTTACACTTTTTTTTTATTCTTAAAGATAAAAAGCACAATAAAACCACATGCATCAGCATATAAAAGAATAAGTTTCAATAGATAACTTAAAAAAACCCATTCAAAACATTCAAATAGATCATGTATTATTTGTTTATACTTTCTTAATGTTTGTTGATAAAGGTTTTAACTACATATTGTCTATTATTTCATTTGCAATACATTGATTTGAGTCCTGACAGTTTTTAGCAGACAGGAAATGTCTCCCTTAAGGTGGCCATACAGATATTGATTTGTGATTGATCTAGGTACTGGTGATTGCCGAAAAGTGGTTCATCATCTTAAAATTATGGAACTGTGCAGCAGTTATGATATAGATTTAAATTATGATCTGTAATATATTGATTGACTGAAAAAGGCAATCAATTAATCTATCTGTATTATGATCAGTTGTCTGACATAGGCAGATATTCATTAGATCGAACCAGAACTATCAATAAAATTCCACCATGGCTGATTGAGCTGCTCGTGCCAAATCGATCTAATGTTCACTAATTCAGTTATTCATGGTTTACGATTCCTATTCAATTTCATGATTTTAGTTGCATAGAAAGATTGATTGACTGATCATATTGAGATGTGTGAGGCCACCTTTAGAATGATGGATAGGTAGACATCTGCTCCTTCAGAGTGTGGCGGGTTGCCCAAGCAAACTACAATGTAGTATAGCATATAATACATAGTGTATATATAGTGTTATAGAATGTAGTGTATGTATAGTGTTATAGAATGTATATAGTACATAGAGTATATGTAGCAACATTTACTTTAGAAGGTAATGAAAGAGCTTATATAAGGGTGTATAACAGCATAATGGGATATCCAACCCTAAATCCTTGATAAAGTCTCTCTGAAGAAACATGTAGGGTGTTAACGCTGGATTTTGAATCAATTGTGTATTTAATATTTTGAAGTTGTAATACCATACTACACAAGGAGATCCAATTTTGTCACTCCTCTGCTGCTGGAAGAGTTTCCATTTGGTTACTGTTGACAGCAAAGTATCGCAAGATACTGGCAGTTTACCAAGTATTGTATTTCTGTCCATTCAGTCCCAAAATGTATGCACTCCTGCCAGACTGTACAGCCAGGGTGGTGACCTGAAACTTGGTCACCAGCTTGTGATTGGACACTAAAGGAGCATCAACTTATGTGCATGCAACATATCTGATTCCCCCAACTTCTGTAAAGGAAGGGTATACCAAGTGAAATTCAGGTATTTACACTAGCTACATTAAATAATACATTTCAGTATCTTTTAATAACTGCACCCAATTTTCCCCATTTATGTTTAATTTAACTGCACGGAGTTCAGTTTTATGCTCTATAAATTATTTAAACCTTAATAAATGAATGTATGAATGAACATGTTTTATGGTCTGATCCTCAGTTTCATTTATACCGCCCTGTGAAGACAGAGGGTGTTGTGTCTTAAGCTAAAAGATGATCTATTTATTTGTCCAGCAGTTGTGGACTAGTAGAAGACATGTAGAAGCCACATCTCAGAATGCAGGCATTTTCCCCATTAAAACAATGCCAGTATGGAAACCAGCCATGAGAGCAAATACGTTTTTGTGGTTAGTCTCAAGTCAGGAGTTTTGGCAGCCTTTCTGATTCCCAATACTGGAACGCAAGTTTCTTTTCTGTGAAATGGGAAACTTGGCAAACTTTGCCAACAGAAATGTGTCTATGGGAAGCAATTGAAAATGTTAAGATAACCTAAGCAAGCAACACGGGTGATGTGAAGGCCAATGACCATTTCCAGGTGTCTTTTCCTGTCTGCGAAGAGCCTTGTTCATTAGGCTGAGTTTGCTGTAGAAGAAAAGATGAACCTGTGATACAATAGACCATAAAGATTCAGCTGACAAGCCTTATTTTTCTTGTGTTGTCCAATTTTTATTGTAGCTCGTATAAGAAAACACCCGGCACCTTTTATTTGCTCCTGAAAAACACTGTTTCCTTACCAGAGAGGAAGTGTACAATGTGCAAGTGTCAACAGATCTCAAAAGGTGGTCATTATTGGATGAAGCCATAAATACAAGATAATTGCAACCTGATCTGGCCAAAAACACTCAACATTTATCCACTGACTTGGGCAATATGGTAGTGATTAGTGTCGTTCTGGACCTTGAGTTTGAATTCCAGCTGAGATCCATCATCTACATAGAGTTTATATGTTGTTTCTGTATTTGGGTGGCTTTGAGCAGCATTTAGTGCTAAAAAGACCAACCTATTTATTACTGTAATGCAGGCTGACTGCATTACAGTTATATATAACAAGGGTTCAGTTGGGCCTTAAAATGTATCTAAACCCCAAAACAAGGATGTAGCTAACTTGTCCTTAGATGTGTTGGTAGCTGCATTAGTCTTCTGTTCTCAGGCTTTTTTTATTTTTACCTGATAATCCTGCCAATAACACCTTCTGTCCCTGAGAAGCTACACTCTTTTCTCCACTGTATCTATGGAAGAAGCCATGGTTGACTTTAAATATATCTGCTTTTTTCAGGTCCATTATGTGGTGTAGTATTAATTAAACTGCTTTCTCCCTAGTCATGTTACATGTAGACCACCCAGTTGGAATTGAACCACCCTGATTAGAAGAAATGTTCTCTCTTGAGAAGATGGAAGGATTGGCCCTATCATGACCCCATCAGTCAGAACTATTATTTATCAATCCCTGTGTTTGCGTTATGCTGCGTAGATTTTCATAAAACATTTTTATACGTAAAATCTCATCCGAAAATTTGGTAATGTCATCAAAGACTTCATGAATGCTGTTCAAAATTATGTTTGATTTCAACATTTGATTCTGGAATAAATGGAGTTCTCCAAAAAAAAAATTCACAATTTGAATTTTGTCCAGTCAATGCAAATATTTTCCATCCTGTTCCTTCACTTTTTTCTATCACCATGTTCAGAAATGATGACCGATGAACCCTATTTACTATTACAAAATTGAACGAATGTTCCCATAGCAAATGTTTGAATAAATTCAGTACCCAGGTTTAGACTGCCCAGTCCTTGCATCATTTACTGCTAGTGCAGCCGTTATCAGACAACATACGTCTAACGTCTCTATGCATGTTTACTCCTCTCTCTACGTTGGTGTTACTTTTAATGCAATGACATGCTTCCTTCTGCTATGGCGAGAGCCTTGTAGACAACTGGTACTGTCAGGGCAGTTTGTCTGTCCAGGCCCTAGGAGGTCATATCCTTATGTAGCAGTCTGTGGCTAAATATCTTATCTAATCCTATGTAAACCAATGACATGCCCCCTATTGCTTGTTGGAATAGCAGTCCATTGTATGTCACAGCATGGGGCAACAACAACAAGACTACAACTCCTGTGTATAATCCACCTAATCCATGTAATGCAGACAACACACATTTACAAAACCATTAATTCAATTTCAGTGCACAGTCTGTGAGATAGACAGAAGTACAATTCACTCAAAGCAGTAAATGAATGATGCTGGGAATCGTAATCTAGCAGTATACTACTTTAAATGTATATTTTATGTAAAGGACCAATAAAACTGAATTACTTCTTGATATGTGAACCTGTGCTTTACTTTTTTAGGACAAAATTACAGGTTCCCATTACATCTCCCCTCCCCAGCAGCATATACTCAACTTAATTTCAGTATGGGGGAGCATATCATTTATTTCCCTTCCTCCCACCTGACAGGTCTGGTGCTTGCTGACTGGTCAATGAGGCATGCAGATCCTGTCACATTTAGGTGGGGAAAGTCATCAGCCTTGTGTATGTTCCAAGTGGAGATCTGGCCCAAAAACAGGGATACTAAAAGATTGTCCTGTAATGTCTATGGGTACATTAAAGCTCACTGTACATTTTAAAACCTGATTATACAATGTTCTTTACATTTAACAACAATTTTGTAGAACAAATTGGATACACTTTGGCAGCGATGTCCCTAGCATAATTGCCTGAGACGTGGGTGGGATATGCTGCTGGTGACGTTCCTTGCGGGTGGAGCGGTTTTGATTGGGTTCTGGTGGTGTACCGCCCAGCTCTGGCCAGCGCCAGCCCAGCAGACGTCAATGGTTGCCAAGAGCTGCGTGGGACACCGGCCAGAACATCCTGCTCAGCTCCTGGCTACCAGTGACGTCACTGGTTGCCAAGAGCTGGGAGGGACAAAGGCCAGAGTATCCCTGGTTAATAAGAGCCGGCTCTTAGCAACCTGGGATGCTCTGGCCAGAGAGGGGGTGGTAGGCTCTGCCTGCCCCCCCCTTCATGACTAAAAGAGATGCCGCCTGAGGCAACAGCCACAGGCTACCTCATTATAGGGCCATCCCTGCAAGTTTGATTGTTTAGGGTGGCAATTACATGATACAGTTTTGGTAAGTGTAAAGCTGACCACACAAATTACAATCTGATCGTACAATATCTAGACAATCATTTGTAGGTTTACCATAACTATGTAATGTGAGGGCCTACTTAACCAATCCATTAAATCTGTATCCAATCAATGGCTAATAATATATAACAAAATGGACTTAAAGCATTTCTACTGTAAACCCCAAAACTAAAATGTAAGAACTACTCTAGAGCTGGCCATCAAGTTTCTTACCAACATTCATATGAAAAATGTAATTCGACTATTCGATTTTGCCATCAGAGACTTGACGAATGTTATTCCAAATTTCATAAGGTTTTGACATTGGATTTTGAAAAGAATGGTGTTTCCTGAGCGAAAACCACATTCACTAGTGGAATTTGTTCATTGGAGAGAAATCTTTCATTCGGCTCCTTTGATTTTACGTTCAAAACAATAGTAACTTTGACCCAATTAACTATTAGGGAATTCATCTAACGTTCTGAAAACAAATCTTTTCAAACACAATTCTACTGGTGTATATGGCGAGCTTAATACTGTATATCGCAGTTTACCAGTCCTTGGATGTGGTGGGTGTATTAGTTTACTTGTTTCCCTTTATTTTTTACCTGGTGATCCTGCTGGTAACACAAGTCCTGTCTTAGGGTGACAACACTCTTCCTTTGTACTGTATCTAAGGAGAAGCAACATTGTCACCATAGGGTAAAGTATTTTGTAGTTCAAAGATATAGCTGAGAACAAAGTGACTGATAAGAGTTAGGGGCTGACTGGCAACTTTTAGCCCAGGGGGCAAGTACAACCCAGAGGCCCATGGTGCAGCAACTTTGCCCCCCTCCCGCTCTGCCTCTTCCCCCGCCTTCTCCCCGCCCCCGTCTGCCACTTTTGCCATCCATGTAACGGTAGTGTGAATGGTCGGGAGATGTGAGGACTCCTAGTAAGTTCATGAAAGGGGTGATTAGCTGGGGGATGGCGCTCTCCTCCCACTGGGCTCCCTACATAGTTCTGGCCTTACTCCGCTCCATGTCCACTACTTTAGGCACTCTCACCCACTGTAGAGCGCCACTAGCTGTCCATGCTTCTGGGCTGTGAGCTGTGGGAGGATAGTGGGAGGGGCCAGACAGTGTCAAAGTCAGTGTTCTATAATTTTTCTCGATCCTATACATTTTCTCGACTGTGTCGCTTCCAGTGGGGCCGAGTCATCCGAATCAGCTGTTTTCATGACCCCCTTTTTTCATGACATGCGCACCTGGAAGAGACGCGGTAGAGAAATTTATGGGTTGAGGAAAATTATAGCACACTGGTAGTGGGGGGATGCCTCGTCAGTGCTGTGCGTGTGTACGACTGCTGCGACCCTGGTAGTTCTGCCACTAACTCCAAGCTGTAGAGGGACTACAAATCTCAGCACATTATACAACCATGCAGAATAATACCATCAGCTATAGAGGACTATAAATCTCAGATATACATTGTACAGCAATCCAGAATGGCATTGGCAATAGAGAACTACAATTCCAAGCAATACATTACACAACAATGCAGAATACCATCAGCTATAGAGGACTATAAATCCCAGCAATAATGACTACCAACAGTTATAGAGAACTACAATTTCCAGTAATACCATTATACAGCAATGCAGAACAGCATCAGCTATAGAGAACTACAAATCCCAGCGATACATATTACAGTAATGCAGAATAATATGAAGCTACATACTCTGTTGCTCTGGGTTCGCCACCCGATGTCTCCATTGTCTCAGTAGGGTTGTGCGGGCTCTCACCAGGGGTCCAGAGAGTTTCACGGGTGCGTGTGGGTGCAGCAGAGGCGGCTCCCTAATTAGGCTCCAGTGATGGACTACTAGTTTGTATTGAGATTGTAGTCCATCACAGGAGCAAGCTTGGAGCGGTGGAAGTAAAAAAAAAAGTCTGGTGTGCAATATAGTGAAATGGAAAGTGTAAAATTATACAGCAATCAGTGCAGAATGGCACCGGATATAGAGGACTACAAATCCCAGCAATAGTACCTTATACAGCGCAATGCCCTCTACAGTGCCAGATACATCCCTCGCATACCGATGCAATCCGGGCTGGCTGGAGCTAATCAGGCACTGTAGAGGGCCTTCCGAGGCTAGCCTTGAGAAGCGAGCGGCCGCCGAGTACAGAGCCGCATCTGTAGCAGTGCAAGTGGCAGAGAGGCGGCGGAGGGAGCCACTGCACCGGCAGCCGGAGTCTTCTTTTAGCGGGGGCCAGTGACGGGCCGCCTGACGGCCGCCGGCAGGGGCCGTTTTTTAAAGGCAGCAGAGAGGCCTGGGGGGCGATTGCCTCCCTGCCCCTGATAAGAGTGCAGCACAGGCAGAGAGCACAGAAAGTTATCAGTTCAATAGATTTTGTCCTACCAGCAGACTGTACAGCCTGGATCTGCAGCAGCTTATTTTTTTTTTTTTATTCAATAGGTTTTTATTGCCATATAAAAAACAGAGCAAAATGTGTCTTATACATATGGTGGATTGGGAAATGCCTATAATCCACAGTACAAGTGGAACAACAGAGGTTATGATAGCTACAGTATGCGTTGGGTGGCTTTGGCATTCAGCTGCCTGTAACTATCCACCATCATGTAGGCTTATGGGCCAGTCCAACTGGACAGACCGGCATTAGCAAAATATCGAGATAGACAAAGTAGAAAAATAGAAGGGAAAGAACAAGGGTACAGTCGGGGTTAGGACAGAACAGCGGAGCCAAATGCCGTTCAGCGGCATTCGGCTATTCACTCACACATTCACTGTTCAGCATCTATAAGAATAGAGTCCGTACCAGCCTGAAGTGAATAGCCAAACAGCGTTCGGCTCACTTCGCTTTAGGTCGGTCATTCAGGTCGGTCAGTTGCCTATGGCAACTTAGTAAATAGACCCCATTGTGAAGTGTAAACAGGGCCTGAAACAGTATAGCCATACAGATTAGTCCCCATTCACACATGGGCATCTCATGATCAAACTGAAAGAGCGCACTTTGACTTGCATTAATAAAATATGCACAAACGCGGAACGCGCTTGTGGTGCCATTACTAGTATATATATATATAGCTGCAGGACAGGGACTGCCACAACTGATTGGGAAGGAAATGGCGTGTGTCAGTCACAATCATGCGTGGTCTTCCACAAACTCCAGCAAACTGGGTTCACACCAAGCCCCTGCACATCACTACTTCTGATCTATGCCCTACAAACAAAGATGCTCATAAGTCTTATTCCAACATGTTTTGGATTGTGTGAAGAGACCCATGTAATGAATGCATATAAACTGCATCTTCTTTGGGGTACAGGTACTCCTAGAATGAGATCCTAATAGGTTGGACTTGATGGACTAATGTCTTTATTCAACCTCAAATACTATGTACTATGTATATATATATCACTGTTTCCTGTTCAGTAGTGTTGCACAGTGATTATAATTTGCTGACCTTATCTCTTTGCAGGTCTCCCAGACAATTGCAAACAACAAGCTTTTTGCTGTCTCTAATTATCTGACACTCACAACGCACATGACAGCTAAGGATAATTTGTTCCTCTGTCTGGGCTATTAAGTCACCATATACTTGATTTTAAACTTTAAATAGAAGAAAGTATTTCTTAAGAGCAAACTCTACAAAATTCCTGCTATAACGGCCATTAGTTAATTAACCATAAATGCCTCTTTTGTGGGTGAGCCCTTTCTCCTGTTATTCCACTGTTCAGTGAGAGTGTTGTTTTGGCTAGTAAGGGCATGCTATTCAGACAGGAAGGTGGCATTTAATGGAACCTAGCCATGAAGTGAGGAAAAGACAGGGCCTGGCAACAAAGTGAACCTAAAGCCGGGTACACACTGAGAGGTTTTTTTTTTTCAGCCTGTGAGGGAGAATAAACAAAAATATGACAGATTCCTCTATCCACGCTAACAGTGTGGATGAATACATCTCCCGCTGTGTACATTATTATTATACAGGATTTATAAAGGGCCAACAGTTTGCGCAGTGCTTTACAATATAAGGAAGACATTACAATCACAATACAATTCAAGACAAGATGGTAAGGAGAGCCCTGCCCATAAGGGGTTACAATCTAAAAGGGAGGGGGAAGTGATACATGAGGAGGGAGCTATGTGGGGAGGAATTGTTTGAGAACGTGATGGTTTAGCGGTTAGGTTGAGGTGGGATAGGCTTCCCCTGAAGAGATGAGTCTTTGGGGAATGCCTAAAGGCAGTCAAGGTGGGCGACAGACAGACAGGTTTGGGTAAAGAGTTCCAGAGGATGGGAGAGACTCTAGAGAAATCCCGGAGGCGAGCATGGGAGGAGTTGACAAGGGAGCTGGAAAGGAGGAGGTCTTGGGATGAGCGGAGCCGACGGTTAGGCTGATACTTTGAGACCAGGTTTGAGATATAGCCGGGGTCGGAGTTGTGGATGGCTTTGTAAGCGATTGTTAATATTTTTAATTTTATTCTTCGGGCAAGTGGAAGCCAGTGGAGGGATTGACAGAGGGGGGTTGCAGACACTGAGCGCTTGGTTAGGTGAATGAGCTACATTCATGATAGACTGAAGGGGGGATAGCCTGTGTAGTGGAAGGCCAATGAGGAGGGAGTTGCAATAGTCAAGACGTGATATAACAAGTGAGTGGATGAGTACTTTTGCGCTTTCTTTGGTGAGGAAGGGGCGTATTTTGGAGATGTTACGAAGGTGAAGGCAGCAGGATTTGGATAGTGATTGTATGTGGGGAAGAAAGGTGAGGTCCGAGTCAAGGATGACACCTAGGACCTTGGCATGGGGGGAGGGTAGGATAGTTGTGTTAACAATCTCAAGGGAAAAGTTGTATTCTGACAGTGGCTGACAGTAACATTGTATTCTGACAGTGGCTGCAAGGACTGTCCCTTCAACAAAAGTTCATCTGATGATTGACTTTTGTTGAGCCGATAGGGCCACCCACACATCATAATTTGACGGATTTAGCATGGGACTGTATGTGACATATGTTTATATTAACTTAAACTCTAAATAAATAATCACTCAACACTCTTTTAATTTAATTGGCATTAATTGGCCGCAGCATTTTTATTGGATAAAAATTAAATCAAACTCTAATAACCAATCTTAATAATTAACCAATAACTCTTATACTTCCACCATATTGCCCAGTTTTCGAAATTTGAGCAATATATTAATCAAGGGAATAGTCCCCCTCTCCTGAGGTGACAAACCACATAAACATACCGCGACTAGGGAGGGAGGGAGGGAAGCTTCAAAACGGGTTTTCCAACTGGATGATTTTAACCAACTCTGCTTCTCCTTATTCGCTTTCTCCACCACTTTCTTCATTAGCAGCTCCATCTTGCGTGTAAGCAGGTTTCCACAGTCTTGCTTGAAGCTTCAAAACGGGTTTTCCAACTGGATGATTTTAACCAACTCTGCACCTCCTTATATAGGGCATAAATCCCAACTGACATCCATTCTCGTGGCGATGTTTTCCCGCCAAAATAACGTTTTTTCCCGCCGAAAAAATCCACCGTTGGATACTCTTAAAGAGGCAGTACACTAAAATACAAAAACTGGGAAAAACACCAAAAAATTGCATTTAACCTAAAGTCCCCACATTCCCATGAAAATGAGCATCTAATGGATGCCATTTATACAGGAGCAGAAAAAAGTTTTTTTATGCTTAGACGTATTCGTACGGCCTAAAACGCGGACAACCGGTGCTGTGTGAATGGGGCCTTACTGGTCCAAGGCCTTTTCAGGGACCCCAGACTGGTAGCAGCAGTAGTAAGGGCCAGAAGCTGCACCTCAATCTTTTAATTGGCATGCAACGCGTCAATAAAAATGCCTGACATGATCTCTTATATGGTGGCTGCCTGGGACTTCTCAAGAACAACATTATCCTAGGGGGCCTCGTCCGAGACCTTGTCTCCAGACCATTTATTTTAACAACAATTTTCCCAAAAGAATATATGTGCATTTTGCGTTTTCTATGCAAGGGTTTTACTTATTGTGTAGGCATTAAAATCCATCTTGAATGTGATGTCAGCAGCCCCACCAGACTCAGAGCTGTCATTCAACTGATATTCTATATAGTATTTCCCCAGCAGCTATGTTGACAGTATTCAGTATATGAATTCCCATTTTTTATTACAAATGTCTTTATGTAATGTTTTTCCTCAAATACAAGCAGGCCTAGCCATGGGATGGAGGAATCTTCCTTGTCAGCTGTTAAATTCACACAGCAGACACCTATGGCTGTCTGAAAACCCTGTATTCTGATTGAATGCAGTCGCTGTTGAGCCAACAGTTTTCCACTTGCTCCACTGATTTTTCAGGTGAAGGTTGTCGAGTGGGATGGGACCGGTAGGGCAACCCATGGCTCGAATTTCAGTAGATTTAGCAGAAATCAGACCAAATTCAAGCCTTACATGGGATGGGACAATTCATATACCAAAGGTTAACAATGTCAGCTTTTATTCATATGATTTTCTAAAAGACAAACTGTTGTTGTAACTGCTTAAAAAGTGTTAATTGGATTTGAGCTTTAATTTGTTGGTCACTTAGTTAAAGCCCAACTGCAGTATTTTTTCTTAAGGAAAAACACAGCTCTAGCTGTAATACTTTCCTCCTCTCCTGTACTGAAGCCGGGACCTGGGCCGGTCTATGCAGACATGACGCCGCGACCCACTGCAGAGGGTGTCGCGACCCACTTTTGGGTCGCGACCCACGAGTTGAGAACCACTGGTCTAGAGGACTCTGGAAGGTACCGGCCAATAGGAAACAGTTGGGCGGAGCAAGCTGTCAGTGCTAGCTCCGCCCAATTGTTTTTTAAATGCATTTATTTTTCTTTTCTTTAAAATATTTTTATAAAATTTTTTAATTTTCCTATTTTTTAATATAATTTTGCAACTTTTTTTTTTTTCACATTCTTTTCACTTATTTTCTTTTCTGCTTGGTACCTTGGAGGTTCACTGCCGTTCGGCTCCTCAAAGTCCTGCTGCACTTCGGCTCCTCAGAGTTCTTCTGCATGTTCTTCTGCAGAGCATGTTGGGCTGACTGAAGTGCAGCTGCAGCCAGCCGATGTACGGCTGAATTTAGCTGATGTACTGCTGAAATCAGCCATACAAGCCAGAAGTGAATAGCCGAACAGCGTTCGGCAGCTTTGTGAATGACCATGAAAATTGCAAACCTCTGCACTGTTTATTGAAAACGAGCAAAATAAGGTGCGCTCCTAGCAGAGGCCAGGGGCAACTGCGGATGATGTGTGCGTATCACGGCTGTGGTACTTTGACAGCCTCCGGTTCCTCGACGATGAGGAAGAGCCCCGGGAGTCCCTAAACACGCTGCAGCTGCCAACCACTCAGTCACCTGGTTCGTCATCACAGAGTAACGAATGCTCACAAGAAATAGCAGCCGGTACCCAGGTGAGGTGTTTGTGCTCCAGAAAAGATTTATTATACACAAGACATATATACAGGAGTCATATAATAAAGACATCTGACATGCTTGGGAACGCCATGTGTTATTATGTGCAAATAGGTGTGGGAAAATATACATATACATATAATGGTATGTGAATACATGTTCTATGTGGTTATGGGAAGGTCAGAAAGTGGTTTTTGAAATGGTTCAACAGGACATGGCACGCTAGATTCTGCTTTGCCATTCCACACCACCACGTCCCATGAAGTATTCCATGCATTCCTGCCTGTTTTAGTGCACTGTTGTTGTTGCCAAGCGAGTATGCATGGCGCCTAAGCTGTTAAGGGCAGCACCACCATTCCTCCATTCCACTGGCTGCATGATCCCACTAACAAGGTCCTCGTTGTCCAGGATGTTGTATGGCATGTAGGATGTCGTCTGCTGTCTCAGGTAATTGTGGAGGGTACAGCAGCAGTAAACAATGAGGTTGATCTTGGAAAGGGACAGGTTTATTGCGGTGTGGAGGATCCTAAAGCTGTTTGCAATGATCTCGAACGCATTCTCCACCACTCACCTAGGACGGGATAGGCGATAGTTGAATATGCGCTGCTACGGAGACTGACCTCTTAGTGGAAAAGGTTTGAGGATGTGTTCCCCAAGGGCAAAGGCATTATCAGCCAGAAAGACATAGTTCAGACCCTCTAAGGTTTCCTCAATTGTTGAGAGGTTCAATGACCCATTCAGGAGGCGTGCATGGAACTTCGTAAGCTCCATGACACCTCCATCGGAGTGTCATCCATTACGTCCAATGTCCACATACATGAACTCATATTTTTAATTGACAACTGCTAACAGGATGATGCTGAAGTAGCCTTTGGAAAGAGCCTGAGTTTGCAAGGGGGGAGGAGGGGGGGTTATGCGGACATGTTTACCATCTATGGCTCCTCCACAGTAAGGGAAGTGTCATGGAACTGTTTTCTGATGGCTTTCCACTCTTCAGAATCTGTGGGGAACTGAAAAGAACAGTATGTTAGCAATTACATGACACATATCACCGATGGTTCATTGACATTGCTATTTCTATTTTCATGCATAGGAGAGTGTTGATCCGGAGGGAATAACTGTGGGGGAATTTCCTCATATCCTGCTGCATCTCCAAGATAGGAAGTAAAGGGAAATCACCCCAGCAAAAAATAACTTAATAGAGGTTTTAACCTTTCCCTACTCTATCTAAAACTGAAGAAAATGTGGTCATGCATACACTTTAATGCTAGTGACAGACTGTATCATACATGTCAACTTTTATTTCGCCCAAAGTCATTCAAAATCATATCACTTATCACCTGAAATCTTAACCTATCGATTAATTCCTAAAGGACCATACCTAACCTACCTGGCCTTCCCGATCAAAATGTTAGTCTCACGGCACCAAAACATTGATTTGTGGCCTTGGATAAAAAGCTAATCTTTCTGACAGGAGACCAACTAATTTGCATCCTCGCTAGACTCTTTTTTTTACATACAGAACAACCAATCTGGATGTCAATGACAAATACAAATGTTAGATCCGCCTGCCAGGCCATAAATAGATGATTCATTTATTCCGAGAAAATGGACTTAATCAGAGAATGGATCAAGTCACCAATCTCTTGGGGTAACTTTACGTTCAAACCCACAACAACCCTATATCAAGCTTGTCAGCAGCTAAAATTCCCTGCATTTTTCCAACAGTGCATCAGCAGCGAGTGCATGCCACACATAGCTTCATTTTCCATCCGTTTTCTTGCTCATCTTGTTTGTGTAACAAACTGCTTTGTAAGTTGAGGCAAACCTAATTCTTACACCATTAATTAGATCAAGATGCCTGTGCCAAGAGAAGCAGTGTCAGATGTTTTACATGCACTCGGTCATTTCTGCCCTGCAGTGCCATCTAGTGTTTACAATCAGGTATTGAATGGTTTCCCTTCTATTGTAGTTCAGTTATATACTGTAAGCATCATTCCTGCTGTTCAGAGTCCAGCAAACTGCTTATATAAGAGGATATCTGGTGGGACAAGGAAGTCAAGTTCTTATAAATTCCTCTTCAGACCACTTTGGAATTAGGACATTGTTTCAAATTTAGTAACATACAAATCAAGCTTATGATAAAGTACATCTAAACCCAATCACTACAACTTCAACCCACGAAACTTCCTACCAAACCTAAAGGGTCTGGTATGAATTGGTGGGGGGGCCTCACACTTTTTTTTTATTGTTTCTGCGGACTGTCAAAAGTTAAAAAGAAAAAAGTAAACATGTTGCTTCTTTTTTAATGTCACGTTTCTGCAACAAATTTTCATTCGTAAATATCTTTTAACGCATCCTAAATTGAAAATGTCTAATTCAGATTAATTCAAATACCGGAACAAATTGACTTGTGGACCCGAATCCCCCCCCCAAAAAAAATAATGAAAAATCCGAAACGAACTAAACCCAATTTGTTGCTGGTTCACATGTCTAGGGCACATGTCTAGTGCACAATATCTCAGGGGGAGAAGAATGCATTTCCTTCAAGATCTTTTGAGATTTTTCAGTTTGCAGATGAGTTCTGGAGTCCCCCCCCCCTGCTTTTCTGTCCTCTCGCCCATTCACAAAACCTCTTCTACGGGGCGTTCCGTGAATGGGCGATGGGCAGATTAAGGAGAGGTTTACTCTCAGCCATTCACAGAATGCCTTGCATTAGGCAAAAGTAATACAAGGAGTTTTATGAATGGGCACAGTACTTCCGCTCCCCATCCTGAAGATAGGGTGCACACAGGTAGGAACTGGCTGAAACATCATTAAATGTACTTTAAAAGCAGTGTAAGTATCTGAATTTGACTTGGTATCAGCCAATTGTGATCCATGTAAAGCAGGACACACAGGCTGAGACAGGTCCAGGGTGACGTGGGCTCATTGAAAGTGGGTTGAATGATGCTAGCTATCAGACTAAGAACAACTGGTGCAGAAAAAATACTTTGGGGGGAATCTCTGGATTGAAGCTGAATATTGCAGCAACAGCTGATTTTGTTAATCTTTTCTTTTAATTGGCTATATATCTGTGTCCATATTAGCAATATGATCATTCTGGGAGCACACATGAGTGACAGATACATTCTCTGTTCTAATGCAACATGACAGTTTCTGATTTCTCTACACACAACTTGCAATACCTGCCGCTTTACGCTGCTATGTACTTTCCTCTGATAGTTCCACGTCTAAAGTGCTGACGTTCTGCAAGTTAATGGAGCCCTTTGTAAACTCAGAGGTCTGGGGATCCCTGAGGACGGTCATATCGTGACTACACATTCAACTATCATCTAATGTCCAGGGGCAGCTTTACACTTTGAATGAGCCAGTCCTGGAGAAATAGGTCCAGGAACACTTTCACAGAATCTGTTTCTACTCTCAACTGTGTACAATGCCTGTGAAGGTTTGGCTGGCTGTTTTGAATAATGCTGCTTACAGGAGAATAGACACTACCAAACAAAGCTTGGATTCAGCCAAATATAACCTCTCCCATTCCCATCATGCTCCATTTTTTGTCAAAAAACAGTATTAGAAGTGGATCATCAGACAGAGTGGTGAACCTGTGTCCTCTAATAAACTCCAAGAAGTGAATTTTATGGTAAGCACAAAAATCCTGTGAACAAAAGAAACGCTAATAAACCCACCAAATAACATTAATGAACTGTGGTAGTTGTAACAAAGATCTGCACTCTTGGAAGACTGCTAAAATTGATAGTAAATTAGTAGGCTGTCCTAAAGCTGATATGAGAAAAATATATGTGATTGGTAAGTGTTAACACAGCGCTATAGGTGTTTAAGTAAACTAAATACCAATAATTAAAATGAATTAGTGTTACAGCTAAATCCCATATGGTGAAACATAAAAATAAAACATGTAATATTTAGTTAGGTGAAAACCATAATGTTCACAGTGAAAAAATACAATAGTGTAAAAAAATGTGTTTAAACCACTGAAGGATCTTCAAAGAGACCTATCCAGTGTTTAATAAATAACATTTAAAGCATAAAGCTACTAAAGTGATACAATGTGGCAGGAATACCTAATAGTGACCTATTCAGTGTTATTAAATAACCTTTAAAGCATGAAGCTCCTTAAGTGATACAATGTGACAAGATATGAAATGAAACACTAATACATCATAGCAATCTCAGTAGTGGGTGATAGTACAAATTGCTAAACGAGAACCCAGTGAACAAAAGTTCCAGTGAAAAAAAGGTATGAAAAAAATATTAAGAATTGAAAAAACTCCTTAAAAAGTCTCAATCCGTGATATAAAAAATATTGTTTAAATAGCAGAAAAAACGCCAAGCACACAAATATTCAACAGCTCTTCCTCGCCCGCTGCGACCCCCAAGCGATGGTTACTCACCAGATGGTGTGTGAAAATCAAGCACCTCTCAGAGGTGTGGGTCTGGTCCCCCAGCTTTCCCACCAATGCGTGCAGGATTCCCCAGCAATAGAGCGGATACCGGCAGGTGTCTTCGCTCACAGTACCGCAACGGATCCAGCTATCCTTCCATGGCAGGACCCCGGCTCCTCTTACCCACGAACAACTGATGTTTTTACTCCTGGTCCCGATGGTGAATCAAATGGGATTTCTGAAGAGAGAAACAACAGCCTTCATGGTGCAGTAGGAAACAGCGAAGTTTATTTAAGATTAACAGCTCACATAGAATTTTAAAATTATTTTTCGGCCTCCCCGAAATTACCCACCGATGCGCCTCGGTGGTCATTAAGAATACATACTTATATACCTCCATCTTTCTGGCGTATTAAGGCTACTTGGGATTTTCAGCGGGCTCACAACACTACTAGTTTATTGTCCTTCCATCTGGTCTGAACTCAACACCTCAAGTCTTCACCAAGGTGCTTGTCCCCGTGCTTGCCTTGCTTCATTCATGGGGAATCTCAGGTTCGGACTCTACAGTCGAGGAGCCATCTGATCCTTCACTTTTGCATTAGGGTTCTGGGATTGATGGTCGCCTACTTCAATATATTCTGTATTCCCAATTTCACTCCAGACTCCAATTAATAAACTGGCACACCTGTATATAGTTACCATCACACAAATAATTGCACTTTTCAAAACCCATCATCTATAAAGATCTGTGAAGTGAATCTAGCAAAACCCATGAAATATAGGTCTATGGGAAGTTCTTACTCCATTAAGGGGAGTACCAAGTAAGAATCCCAAATAAGAATTTCAGTATAAGTTAAACAAATCATAATGGGATTTTTCTGGTAGCACAATGATGTGTCCGCCATGTTGTATCAAAGAGGGATATTTGCGATGAGCAGTGGTCTGCTTAAACCAGTGGCTACCAAACGCATATTACTGTATTTTTCCGTGTATAAGACTATACTTTTTCTTAAAAATACTTACCTAAAAATGGAGGGGGTCTTATACACGGGGGGCCGAGAGGAGAACCGCGGTTGCGAAACTGCCGATACCTCTGCAAACTAGCCTCACGAGTGAAGCTTCCGATTTCAGAGACAAGCTAACAGGTTTCCTCCAATCATGAGCCTTATGTACCTGACGTCAGCTGATGCTGCGGAGAGCGTGTAGCCAGTGCCCAGATGCAACAGGGAGCCCATAACAATGTCAGAAAACAAAACAAAAAACGGTACCAGTAAGCGGCTGTCTTACTCTGCAAAATTTAAACTGGATGTAATCAATTATGCAAAAGAACATGGAAAATATTGATTTCTGAATTTTGGGTAAGAAAAGTGGGGGGCGTCCTATACATGGGGGCGTCTTATAGATGGAAAAATACGGTAGTTTTCAGAAGCTTAGAGGGGAAAAACAAATGAAAGCTAATTTACGATTGGTGTTCATCTGTCCTTTCTACTGATGCAACATTCAGGGAAAATTCAAAATTATAAATGAACCTCTACTACATTTTTTATTAAACCCTATGAGGCCATGTTGTCAGCTGTAGTAGTATATATATTATACTTATACAGTAGTATACTAAACATCATTTTTTTATGAAATGTTCAATGCAATTATAAGTCTGAAAAAGCCTTCAAAAGATGTAACTTTCTATGCGGAGCCATAGTAGTGCATGCATGGTTGGAGGAGCCCATTGCAGGCACTGATACGTTCATCTGATTGTATTAACAATGTGAAAAAAGGAAGATACCTGATCTTAACATTGAGATTTCAATGCTTTTCTGGTGAGGCTTGCCAATGGTTGCTTCCCTCAGTGCACCAGACTCGTTGGCTGGTTTTGCCCTAGCAAAAGGGCTGTAACCAATATGCTTTTCAGCATCGGACCGATGTTCAAAGAAGATGAACATCACAAAAACAAGGACCACCCACTGACTAGTGCTGCAGGTAGATTGACTTTTTCACACCTATTGTGAAGGTATGAAAATGTAAAGGGCTCATGGAGGATTGTAAATGTGAAGAATTTTTGTGCAATCAAGCTGCCTCCATCAGTCAAATACATTGGTTACTCTCCGACCAGGGCCAGATTTAATCTTTAAAAGTGTAAAAAGTGAACATTAAAAAACAAAACAAAAAACACATTCAATCCAGCAAAAAATAAAAATATAGAAATAAATAGCCAATTTAACCTCTTGCCGTCCGCCCGTAGTAAAAAAACGGACGGACGGCACTGCAGCATCTGCGGGTTGCCGTCTCCAGACGGCAATTTTTTTTCTGCTCGCGCGCGCCCCCTAGCGGGCAGAAAAGACCCGCTAAATGCACACACCCGTTACCGGGTGTTTCACATATAGGCGAT
>NW_017306447.1:1046258-1101002 GCF_000935625.1 Nanorana parkeri | reverse complement strand
ACAAAAGAAAGCTCTATCTGTCCCCAAAAAAGGGTATAAAATTCATTTCAGTACAGCGCTGCATGACGGAATAAATGTCAGTTAAAGTACCGCAGCGCTGAATACTGAAAAATGGCCTGGATGGGAAGGGGGTTTAACACCGCGGATGTCAACTGGTTAAAGATAAAACAACAAAACCAGCTATTGCTGAAATATTTAACTTTAGTACTTCTCCCACCATACTATTTTCTGGCCCTAGATGTCCTCAGTGTGATGGCCAGCATCATTCAACCCAGCAGTCCCCAAACTATGGCTGGGTGGTTGCAGTAGACTAACCCCAGCAATGAAAGGACTCTGCATACAGGGTTTTCTTATTGCAAACCACAGTGCCACTGTTTGCAGGATTGCAGCAGGCACTGGGTGGTGAAACACAGAGCTTTCCAGCACCCAGGAGTGTAACAAGCACCATCAGGTGAAGTGATCTCGATGGTGCCTGTATAGTCCCGGCTGTGATGTCACCTTGAGGAGCAGTGCAGGAATCTGCAAGGTAACTCATACTGAACACCAATACTGGGGCACCGTTCCTCCCACTGATCACTGACACGGGAATTTAATCCTGCCACTGACATGGGGGGATTTTTTTATTTCTAGTGACCCCCAACACAGGGACAATTTTTACCACTTACTCAGAGGTATTTTTACTGAATACTGATGCAGGGGCATATTTTACTGACTAGTGACACAGGGCCATGTTTTACTGACTAGTGACACAGGGATGTTTTTTTACCTTCATGGGTGCAGGGGCATTTATTTCCTATGCTCCTCAGCTCCATCTAGCTCCACCTTGTGGCCATTATGAGTAATTAAAACAATACACTACATTCAATATGGGACAAATATCTTAAGAACGTTCATTTTTGGCATTATTCCACCTAAAGCATACTTTCATATACATTTGCAGGGAAAGTTTCCATATTAATTGGGCTGATATACCCACAATGCACTTCAGGCCTTTGTTTAGCATCATTGCATTTGAGCTGATACACCCGCAGTACAGTTTCTAGTCACAGGTGCTTGGGTGCATAGTGACTTTGATTGCTCATACTTAATAATGCTGGGTGTGTACCAGCAAGGTTGGACATACCATGAAATATACATATAAATTATATCTATATTAAAGCCTGTCAGCTCCAATCTAGATGTATTAAATATGAAGGATTTGTTGGATACACCTGTATGACATTATGACTGGCATGGAACTCACATATGAGGCTATGACACTGCAGTTATGTAACTGATTGTGCCCGTCTGGAGATCTTGCCATATATATGAATGGATATGAGGCAAATCAATTGAGCAGCATAGACTGTATTATACCTTTCTGTATCTTGCTAATATCATCTTACACTACAATCTTCATTAACGGATTTCCAACCATTGAGGAATTATAATGTCATGTGAACTTGGTTATTCCAGTTTACAAGCAGGAAACAATTTGATGACCATTGTGGTATATTCTTCATATTGATTGCAACATTAGTAGTGACTCTCTAGCTGTTTATCTAAAGATGGCTTTGGTGAATACAATCTATCCACTTCCTGAGCATGTCTTTCCCACAGTACAGTTGGATTTATAGCATTTTTTACTGCCATTGACCACAGACACAGTGGGACTTATACTCCCATTGACCTAGGATGGAAGGACATTTGTCTTCTTCTACTGACCACAGTCTGGCCCTCAAGCAGTACGACAGACAGTGAACTGACCCTTTGTTAAAAAAGTTTGGGGGCCCCTGAGTTAAACCATTATCCTGTACCCGTCCCAGCCAAGGAGAAGCAGCACTCATCTCTCTATCACTCTGCTCTCTTCTACTATTAGCATTCTTCATGCCAGCACATGAACTGATTGGCTCATTGTGCTGCATCTTTCTCTTACACTCCATCCTTGAAGCACAAGAACTGCAAGAGGCAGATATCAGATCATTTTCAGATACTTACACTGCTTAAAAATAAAAATACATTTAAGGATGTACTGGAGTTCAGCTTTAATATTCTTTAACGTGGCTTTCTTTTCTTGAAAAAAAACTAAGTTGCACAAACAGGCTGCTCATCCCACTCTCATGGTTCAAGGGTGAGAACATTACTGCCACCATTGTTAGGCAATGTTTTGAGAAGACATAGGTGAAAACAGTTCAAAGGATTCTCCCTGAATCTCTCTAATAAATCAAGTGACTGGGAGTTTATAAAATAAGAAAAGCCATAAGGCAGATTTTTTATATACTTCAAAGTTTTATCCCAGTCCTTATTTGGCCAAAATTTCCCACTGAAGTCAGAGGCGATTTCCTCTCAAACTCTTCGGAATATAGGCTTGCATTGATATAATCTAGCCGCTGGGTTTTCGTTTGTTCAAGGCTCAAGCATATGTTTTGCAGCCTGTTAGAATTAACAGAAGTTCCACAGACTCTCTGATCCCAATAAGGTTCAGTGTTGATGGGAACCAACATTGGTGACATCTGGTCATTGAACTTAAAGCAAATGTTCTTTTATTGCTGACAATATGATATCATATTACAATGGAACCATCCATTTCCTAAGCGCTGCCTTTTTGTCTTTTAGATGGCGGTCAATCAAATTAAAATCTTTTCTCCAATAGCTTTGAGCAAATTGGTTTGCATCCATCAGAATAATTCTAACTATTCAGTAAAGCTAAATTCTTCCAAATTGGATTTATTCTCATCGTGGTGCGCTATTCTTCTATATATTGTATATGCTGAGTGTAAGTACCTGGCCAAAATACACTGCCTGGTCAAAATAAAAGGTCACCACCTGGATTTCGGGCAGTGTTATGATCTGGTTTTGCTTCAGTTGGTAAGGTCTAGGTTCAGCAACATTATGTTCCCAAAAAATGAGGTCATCTGACTACCTGAATATACCGAATGACCAGGTTTTTAATCCATCATTAATGGATTTTTTCTTCCCTGATGGCATGGACATATTCCAAGATGACTATGCCAGTATTCATCGGGCTCAAATTGTGAAAAAGTGGTTCAGGGAGCATGAGACATCAGTTTCACACATGGATAGGCCACCACAGAGTCCAGACCTTAACCTGATTGGGAATGTTTGGGATATGCTGGAGAAGACTGTACACAGTTGGACTCTCCCATCATTACTACAAGTGAAAAATGAATGCAATTCTGTACAGAAATAAATTTTCAGAAAATAAGATTTCAGAAATAAGATTATCGAAACAATGCTACGGGGAATGCTAAAGGCGGTCCAACGAAATATTTCAGTGTGTGACTTTTATTTTAGCCAGGCAGTGTAAATTGGGAAGAGAACTCTAACTATACAAATTACAGGGTTATTGACAACATGGTGAAGGGTTTGGAGAAGGCAGGAGAAGTGAACAATCTAGACCAAATTAGCTGCACGGAAAAGTCATTTAATTGGAGAATTTTTCCAAATCAGCTATGTTGTCCTAGATTGTTCACTTCTCCTGCCTTCTCCAAACTCTTCACCCTTTTGTGAATAACCCTGTAAGTGTCTCCGAATCCAATAATCTTTTTCATTATATATCATTCGGAACATCCCCTTTGTGCCATCAGGGCCATAATATACTGTATACTACTCCCTTATTAGGTTAATGACGTAACAGTTGATGGAAATTTTCCATACCCCCTTACAACAATAAAAGCAACCCACTAAATCACTGTAGACATGTGAGTGGCATTAGGGATTACATGATCCCTTTCTTTTTTTTGCTTGTGTACTATTTCAAGCTTGATGACAATTTATAGAAGGTATATAAACAGATGTCCAAGGACAGCATTCAGTAGGATATGCTTGAAAACTAGAGAAGAGGAACTTATCTATTATGTCCACGGCAACCTGACTGCACCAGGTAATTCTCCACTTAAAATGTATGTAAATACAAACTATGATCAATGAATTTCAGTCTGTTAAATATGCCACTGAAGGTAATTTTTAAAAATCTGTTCAATGAGTGAAATAATACTTATTGTAGGATTCTTGTCCTATGCAGCTAGGGTACAGTCAGCCTGAGCTTGAATCGGTAGTTTTAGTTTTGTTGGGTTTTTCCTAAGTTCTAACTATTGTTTTCTTCTGCCTGCTGTTGGGGAGTGTCAAAGGCAATAGAGCAAGAAGATACAATTTGGCTTCTCTCCACTAAGATGGCCCCTGCTCCTCCTATCCCGAGGATGTTTTATCCTCAGTACTGGTACCCAGGCAATAAAAGTCCTAATATGTCCCCCTTTGCTAGGGGTGGGCACAAGTTTCAGACAGCCAATTAGCATCCCTCCTTTCACCTCTCTTCTGCCTGCACTCTGTCAGTCACTGACAGGGAAGGAGAGACATCCAACATGCAGAGAGTAATGCTCTGCCTAGTGACTTAAATAGCTAGCACCGTGTGCTGAACAATACTTTTGAATATTTATGACTCTCTGGCCAATCACTAAGAGGTTTATTGCCACTGGTGCAGGCTGCGGAAAGATAAACATATTTGAGATAACCTTCCAGAAAACTCATTGCCTCCTGGACTGTTGCCAGGAGAGGAGCCTCTGTGTTGGAGGGGTGTGCCCCTCAGGCTTGCTATCTTTGCTAGAAGAGAGGCTTGAATTAGAGGCTTGAAAGATTCTGTGTTGCCTGGATTGGAACACCAGGGATGGATACTTTGCTGCTAAAGAGTGTTTAAAGGGTTGAGTACTGGCTGTAGCCAGAGCAGGCGTGGAACTACCGGCGGTGCAGCCAGTGCAGCCGCCCTGGGGCCCAAGGTGGTTGGGGGCCCACTGAGATCTAGTCCTGGGGATAGTAGGCAGAGGGGGACTGAGCAATCACTCTTCTTAGCTCTCTCCTCTGAGGAGAGAGCTGAGAAGAGTGATAGCCACTCTCGATCACTGAAGCGGGCACATGGTACTGACAGCTGAATAGATTCTTCTCCTCAGCCGCTGCAGCCACAGAGCGGCAGAGGAGAAGAATCTGTTGAGCTGTCACTACTATGTGCCAGCTTCAGTGATTGGGCTACTCGGCGGCCACCTGCAGCTTGCTCCGCCCACTTCAGCTGCTACAGGCTATAGGAGAAAGACTGCAACATCACCATTGGCCAGCTGGAGACTACAGGAGAGTGGGTGAGGAGAAGACACAAGGAGGCTTCATCTTAGAAGATGCCGGAAATATGGCTGCAATAACCCCCCCACCACCACCACCTAGAGAGAAAGAGGGCAGAGCACCTGAAATCACATCTGTGTGCACTGTAAGTTCTTGTCATTTCTGTGTCACATCTGCTGACCTCTGCACTGTGTGTCACACCCTGACCTCTGTACTGTGTGTCACACCCTGACCTCTGCAGTCTGCGTCACACCCTGACCTCTGCAGTCTGCGTCACACCCTGACCTCTGCAGTCTGCGTCACACCCTGACCTCTGTACTCTGCATCACACACTTACCTTTGCATTGTGCGTCACACCCTGACCTCTGTACTCTGTGTCACACGCTGACCTCTGCAATCTGCCTCACACCCTGACCTCTGCGTCACACTCTGTACTCTGCGTCACACCCTGACCTCTGTACTCTGTGTCACACCCTGACCTGCATTAGAGGGTAAGCTCCTCTGTACAGGGACTGATGTGACAGGATCTGTGTTCTCTGTACAGTACTACAGTATATGTCAGAGCTATATGAATGTAAAATAGTGTGTTACTTTGGGGGGGACATTAGTGTGTAAGCTCCTTTAGTGTGGAGACAGCTGGGGGGGTTGTCGGGCCAGTGAGATCCAGTTCCGGCACCCCCCCCCCCCCTTTGGGAGCAGGAAGGGGGGGGGGGTAGAGAAAAAAAATCTTGCACCAGGGCCCTTTGTTCCTTAGGTCTGCCACTGAGCCAGAGGGCACTGCTGGGAGTCCTGATGGATCATTCAGGGTGTATGTGTGCTACTTCACGATCTAAAGAGTACAGAGTGCCAGTTCTGGCTTAAAAGCTTGTTTTCTGTATCAACTGCAAGTAGAGGTCTGGGGGTCTGCATTTTTGTTGTTTTTGGTATCCTGGGCCCTAACCTTCTCTCCTAGGATTTATTGTGAATTAATAAACTCATTAACTGTCCTAAAGTGACTGGCGTCTAATTTCTTCTTCCCCACAACAAGTCAAGAATACCGCCCAGAGGTTTGAAATGCTAACTTTCCAAGCTGTCTGGGGGTCTATTATTATTTTTATTATGATTATTATTCCCTGACATACACTTCTTAACAAATTCTTGACACAATCCAGAAAATATATGAACTAGATAGAGATTGAGACTGCTTGTTCTTTTAAAGTATATGTCAGGGCAAAATAATACAAATATTCAGAACCTCCTTCCAATATATGGACATTTTTTCATGTCTTGTCTTGTTAAAAATGCTGCAAATACAGAGAAATACCTTTGGATCCTGCCAGAAATCCAATGAGCTCCTAATAATCCGAACACTTTTGCCTCTTCTGCTTTCAAATCCAAAGCAGTGTTATCAGCCCTGCCCAGATCTATTCTATGAATTACAGAACACTTGTTTTGGCGAAAAGGAAAGTGGGAAGTGTTCTGTAGTCCAAATCAGGAGCAAGCTGCCTAAGTGAATGAGCATTGCCACCCTAGCATCAGAAGTGTTTTACTAGCAGAATCACCAGTAACAATTAAGGAGAAAAGCAAACAAATGCAGCCATCACATCTAAGGACTGGTAAGTTGCAAAATATCATATTTTTGAACTTGCTATCTGCAATTCTCTCTCCATATTTTATTTGCTTGCTGCTACAGACATTTTCTACAAAGCAGGAAAGTTGAAAAGCACACATAACAGTTTGAAGTAAAGCAGCACATTGCATGGGCCTTAATCCCTGGCTGCGTTTCAAAAAAAAAGTGCAATGTATTTTCTTTTCTGTTGGCAGTCAATTCATAGGGCTGCTTTAATGCAATGCATGTTAACGCTTGCCATTATGTCCATTAACATGTGTGCCCTAAATCACTTCAATGGAACGGTTTAGTGTGAATGGGCCCCTAATGTTTATTGCAGAGTGCAACAGGACATTGAAATACACTAAGGCACATATAAATGTATACAGTAATGCATTAAAAGTACATGTGAAAGAGCCCTGAGCTTCATTAAGGTGGAACTAAAGCTAAAACTAAAAATAGTGCTAGCAATTAATTTATAAAGTTTGGTGCTAACACCACTAGACGCGCTAGTGCCGCTGTCAAGTTATAGAAATCCCTTTACTTGCCAGCGCCATCTAGGCGGGCTAGTGCCATACGAATGGTATCATATAAATGAAGCCCAAAGTCTCTTTTGCCAAAAAACTTTTCTCCCACACTGTTAGAAATGTTATACTTCCTATGCACACTGAACTACGTATGCAAGAATTGTATAATTGGGGGCATTGTAACTTCCTGTCTGCATGTGTATTGTCAAGGAAACCAGAAAAAGTGGCAGTGGAAGCAGTGGCATCACAAGGGGGGTGCAGAGGGTGTGACACCATCAGACTGACAGTCATTTTGGTGTCACCCCCTCTGAAAAGTCAGGCACTCGGTCATGGACCTAGAGCCTAACAGCTGCTGGAGAGGGAAGGTGACCCAGCGGCAAACCTTATCCCACTGAACGGACGTCCCCTCCTCTTTTTGCTGGCACCCATCACCAAGATGGCCCCCCGGCAAGTAAGTGTGCATAAAGTCACGCACATTCCTGAGGATGCCTCTGGAGGAGGACACACCAAAGTTCCGGTGACATCAGCAAGCGGCAATGAATGCACTGCTGCTGGTGTGTTCTGACAGTTACGGTGCTGATGCGCCGATCTTAATGCACCACACTTTTTTGTTAGAACTTTACTGAAATATCACAAGTTTGCTCTGTCCACACCAAGGAACAGGATGTAACACATAGGGGTTGATTTACTAACCTTATAAACACACCACGAATGTGTATACACCTCTGCAGTGTGTTCCCTCCCAGCATGATCTATGGGTGGAATCTAAACACCTTTGTAATGTGTACACACCCAGCAGGTGTGTTGTGCAAAGCCCTGAATGAATTCCAAGGTCATGTTGGGTAAATTAGCTCTATGTTGTGTTGCTTGCGTTGATGAATGCAGGAATGTAAATGCATGAGCTAACCATTTTTGTCTAAACTGTGAAGCAGCATTATATATGCATCATGTGCATGATTTTTCCATATATGGCATTAGTGGAAATATGCTTTTAGAGACTTTTTGGTTGATAAATACGTTTTGCTGTGTGAAAATCACACACACCTGGTGTGTGTGTGTGTTTAGGTTAGTAAATCACCCCCATAGCCTCTAATGAACCACAATGGCTGACAGGGGCGTAACTAGAAATCACAGCAACATTTTGTATGGGGCCCTGTGATTTCTAGTTACGCCCCTCGCAGAGCCCACCTGATATCCCAAACAGTCCACCTGAGAGTGATCCTGCAAAGCCCACCATAGACTCTCTATGGAGGGCTCTGCAGGATCTCAGGTGGGCTGGTCACACCGCTACACACCCCTTACCTGTCAGCCCTGACCATGGAGTAGTTCTCAGCTAGCTTCCTGGTCAATCAGCATTGAGTCGGCGGAAAACCTGGCTCGATGCTGATTGGTTTGGAAGCCGGCTTTCTAGCGAATCAGTATAGAGCGTGCAGTTCAGGTGGGTCATTACTCGCCGCCCGGCTTCCTGATTTGCCGGGAACCCGGCTCGATGCTGATTGGCTGGGAAGCTGGTTTCCCGGCCAATACAATCAAGCCAGCCAAACAACATGGAGCTGGCTTCCGGGCAATCAGGAAGCCGGGCGGCATGTCATTACGTGACCGGGAAGCTGGCTCAATGTCAGCGGAAGCACCGGTATTGGTACCCGGTGTCGGCAAGGACCGAAAGCAAAATATCGGTACACATACTCAATACCAAAAAAACGGTATCGGTGCATCCCTAATATAATAATAACAATTTACGAAACAGTAAATAATGTAAACTTGGCCTTTAATATGAAAAACAGAGGAGATGCATATTTCCCACATATAATTTTGACAAACATTGACTTCTTATAAATAGGTCATGTCTACTTCCAAAGTGCCCATGTAAGGCTGACTTCATTTTCATCTGCTTGTACCTTTCACCTCAGCTTTTCATTTATCTCCCCTGGTAAGTGTCACAATCCTCTTTCATAGTCTTTCCAGTCTCAGGGTTATGTCTGGGTTCCTTCTCTCTAATCTCCCCTTCAGAAGAGTTTTGTTTTCTGCCTCTCAGCATTCCATGTGTCCCTCTTATCTCTCCCACACTTCTCCTCTCCCAAAACTAAACTGCTTGGCCTCCTAGGATATTGCTGCCTCTCTCCTGCCAGGGGTTAACTGCTTTCTGCATTAAATGAATCCAGATGTACCACAAGCAGTGGTGAGACCGGATGTCACTGTTGGTTTTTTTCAGTGTGGCGTTTTTTTGCTGAAGAACTAAGAAAAAAAAGTAATTTCTCACAGAATTTGCGGAGCGTGTTCTCAGGATAGAAGGTCAGAACTGAAACACGTGTAGGTTCTATAATCATTATCATGGGACTCTTTACTGTGGGAACAATGTATGTTTGGCATCTCACAGCCTTAAGGTAACATTAAAGTATAATTTTTTCCCTCCCCCAAATGTTAGTGTAAGCACTTATCTTAAATGATGTATCTTAATCCGATCTTCTTCTTTCCTGTTGTTTTCAGCTGTCCCTCCAGCGCTGCTGTGGGTCTCAGATCCAGCGCTGACTCCTCTGTGCTTGCTGGCACTTCCTGTCCCACGTAGTCTACATGCGGGTGCACACTGTCTATAGACTTACCTTGTGTTTCTCCTCGTCTCCCGGCCGAAAATCTGAACTGTGCATGCGCCCGCCCCAGGATCCTTTGCGGTCGACAAAGATTTTTTAGATTTCCGGACGGGAGCACGCGGCGAAGACACAAGTAAGTGTAGACCTCTTTTAAAGCTTTTTTAAAAAAACGTTTTTGCATATATCTACTGCTTGCTAGCCCAAAGGGTTTAATAACCCTTTAAAATGTATCTGAACCCAAAAACAAAAAAATTAATATATTGCAGCTTACCAATCCATAAATGTGGTGGCTGCATTAGTTCTCTTTTTTTAGGCTTTTTTCACCCTTTTTTTTATTCTGCCGATCCAGCCAATAACCCACTTCCTGTCTTAGGGTGGCTCTACTCTGTGGAGGAGCAACAGAGCCACCATTACAGCAGCAGCTTTGTCACCCTATGGAGAGGGTAGTGTGAGATGCACTTGACTAACACATTCAAGCCAAACTTGAGCTAAAACTTTTGGAGCAACTGTTTCTCGCTTTTCTTTTTCTTTCCTTTTTGGATAAAGTTTTTTTAGGAAATTGAATGAACATTCTTAAAACTATTTTTTTTACGAACTAAATTCTACTGCTGCATGGCCACCTTTAGGCTTGCTGTGGGCATAACTATTTTTTCTTTGCTAGTTTAACCTCTTCATGACCGAGGCCTTTTTTCCGTTTTATGCACACATGTTATAATCCACATTTTAGGCCTAAACATTACATTATAGATTTTCTGAAAGCCAAGACCCTGTAGAAAAAAATAATGGCAGTTGCAAAGTTTTATGTTGCACGATATTAACTCCTTATCAAACCCCAAAATATGTTGAAAAATGCACTTAAATGACCCAAAACACAATAACATACCCATTTAAAAAAAAGAATATATAAAAGATGAGGTTACAACAAGTAAAAAGATATCCAACATGCCCTGGTTAAAAATTGTGTGTGTCCGTGAAACTGCGACAGAATTCAGTACCCCAAAAACTCCATAGACAACGCTTTAAAAGCCCCCACAGGTCATCAGTTTAGAGATACGTGTAAATATTGGCCCTAGAATTATTTATCTTACTCTGGTGTGTGCGGCGAGTGCACATGCAGGGGTGGCTCAGTAAAACCCTACAAGGGAAAGGAGCCACCCTAAGACCAGATGTCATGACCAGCACTTTACAAGCTCATTCTGCATGGAAAGGAAGAGCGAATACAAGAAGGAGTTGCAAAAAACTTTAATAACATCTGAATCCACTTAGTAAAAATATAAGCCTTTGTCACAACTTCTGGATTATTGTATTTGTTGCTATTTTGATAAAAGAGGTGGAAAAGGAAAATAAGTAGTGAAACAAAACCTATGCATTTATTCAATCATTTTTTGCTTGAGTGTATCCATTGCAGGGCTGAGCCAGGGGCAGATGCAAGTTGGAAAAGGACATTTTTGCCAACCTCCCCTTATTGGTTGGCAGGAGGCATGCAGGTGACCGTACATTGCAAATTATTTTGCTAGAATGCAGTTCCTATATACAAGAGGATATAAAAAAGTAATGCCTGTTTCACATTTGCTGTTCATGTGAACCTATAGTTCAATGACTGATATGTGTCATATATATAGTCTGACTCCAGTAGTGTGTGCTTCTGTTTTAAATTGTGCCAAGTGAATGAGAGGTTGAAACAAAGAGCAGCAATTGAGTTTCTGACCAATGAGGGTTGTTCGGTTATTGAGATCCATACACGTCTAAGGAGTGTGTAGAGTGATGAAGAAATTGATGTAAGCAATGTTAGGCACTGGGTAAAGAAGTTTATAAAGAGAGAAACTGAAATTGTTGACAAGGCATAGGATGGCAAATAGGCTCACCTCCAAAGACATTCAAAGTTCCAAACTGGATTTGAGGCCTGGGTAGAACAATGGCACAAATACATGGAACGTGATGGGGACTATGTGGAAGGGTAACTCTGAGTAGAAGAATTTATAGGATAACTGCATGTTCACTATTTCCATCTCTGCATAATTAAACATTCTATATCTCAATAGGCATTTTAGCAGTGTGAGACTTCTACAACTGTAACTATGGGGTCTGTTTATAAGCAATTTTCAGAGCAATTCACCCTATGAATCTTTTTGAATGTTAATTCTATGCAAATATGCACAAAGGCACACGTTCTTAGCTATATTTTCTTTTCAGGTTTGAAGTATCTAATGTAATACTGCATTTTGGCTACAGGATGGAGCTGAGCAGCATAGGAAATAAGTATTTCATGAGGCCCTCAGCTCTATTCAAGGGCCATTATAGGCGAATAGCTCTGTGCATTGGTTATAAATAAACACCTATGTGTTACCCCACCACAACTTCTAGATTGAACTCTTTGCACCATACGAGTTAGCTTGTTATCTTGTTGATACCGAAACATTACAACATGCTGAGGAGAAGCAGTGGCTAAAATGCAAATGTGCACACCCAAATCTGCAGTTTTTCTTTTGCTGATCTCCATTGTCTGGCCTTATTCAGCAAGTTTCACATCCTTAGTTTGCATTTCCACTATTTCAGCACAACAGACTGTTTATATAAGGATGTCCAACCTGAAACTAAAAAGGACCATTAACAGGTCACATATGTAGGCAATGAACATTAACACTCTGTGTGTTGATGTATAGTAGGCACTGAATGATTGATAACAGAAGCCCACTTGGGGTCCAAAGCTGACAATCCATAACCTGTCAATATACCACAGGAGGCAATGTCTCCAAAGGAAGCTAAGGTCACTCTAAGATGCTGAAGGAGGAAATCTAATTGTATAGAGAGTCTAACTAGATCAAATATGTACAATTTTCACTTGGTGATGATTATTTATGTGCACAGCAAAACAAATTTTGCAGCAATATACATACCACATATACACCTGTAAATGTGTTGTAGGGTGAAGTATTTTTCCAAATTCTACTTTTTTTTCTTTTTGTGATCTTGTAGAGAGCTTTATTCAGCTTAGCCATGTGTCTGTTAGACCTGGTTCACACATGTCTTAACATCAGGCTGTATAGAAGTGCTTAAAGCCTCCCTACCACCTAGTAACGCACATGTGTAATAGTTCATTGGGCAGCGCACAGCACAATACACATGTGTGTGCTAACGTTGTGTCGTGTTGCGGCATGGTAAAAAATAAAGTGCTTGTCATGTCCGGGAGGCAATGCCACTTGGAAACCGTTCATGCCTATGAAAGGACACCGCGACCACTCCTATAGCAGTTACGGAGCATTTGCTAAAGCGTTTTCCAGGTGTTGGGGGAAAGGCACCGGAGGTTCTGAAATCCCAAAAAGCACTGATAAAAATTAGAGGATAAAACGGCTCCAGCTGCCACTGCTTGTCTGTACACTCCCAGCTTTGCCAGCTAAAAGTACCACTTCCTCTTTTTATATCACTAGTCCTTTAAGAACAAAAACACAGGGAATGGAGTTTTTATTGCATCTTAAAAGTGTGCTAAATGTGGATTAGTGTGGAAAGTGTATTAATCAGCGTTCTTCCATTCTATTATTCTCAGCACGTGTGAACGAGCCCTTGGTGGAGTGTTTCTCTTAGTCGCTTGCTGTATTGAGCTGGCTCCAGCAGGGTGTGCTAGAGATACTATCCTATGTTAAAGCGGAAGAAAGGCAGCCTTAAAAAAAAAAAGGGGGTGGCCCCAGGAACTTTTAGCCATAGAGTGCTAGTTTGCACAACATATTAACACATTATGTCAGTCTTACCTACCAAATTGATCCCCTCCAGTGCTACGATGTCAGAACTCTCCTCCCTCGCCGGTGTTCCTCTCTTCGTCCTGGTCTTCCAGGTTCTGAGACTTTAGTTGCTTGATTGGCCAGGACCTGATGACGTAACTCCTTTTATTGTTACTTCTTCTTGGCATGTAGGTAGATACTTCTATGAGGGAAGAGACTATGCACGTCTAGCCTGTCAACAAAAAGCCTGTCTATCAACATTTGTTTTAACTACACTTTTACTATAAGGATTTTTAATACCTGGCCAATCAGCATGCTTGAGAGGCTTGCTGGTGCATGCTGGGAGAGTTATTAAATATCTGAATCACTTCTTGGCATGGGGTCTTCCCTCCTGGGCTTTTGCTCCATGAGGATGGAAGTGTAACATGTAACAATTGTTTTGCTCTTAGACCTTTGGAGCTAAAGTTTTGGAGTGCTGCAAGGATCTCCCCTCCTGGGAGGAACCCTTGATGCTACTGGCTGCTATGGAGTCCTGCTTAAGTCTAGAGTTAGCTGTCCCCTCAATGGACAAAGCCGTCCTGCTTTGAATACTAAGAATGAGATACCAGTAGAACCTCAGTTGTCAAGGAGCTACATTTAAAGTTTAAGAGTCCAGCCTGCATAGCCCTGTGATAGAAGGACTCAGAAAGACATGCAGAAGACCAAAGAATGTGTTCTGAGTAGAAACTTGCAGGTATCCTGTACTTCCACCACCCTCCCTCTTGTTCTCCATGCATTGGTAATAAAACTACGAAAATCTTAACAAAAATGGCTAAACATCCTAAGACAAGATTCACTCCCTGAGAAAAATGTGTCTAGGACCTTATTACCAAAGAGGTGGGCATGGGTTATTCACAATGTAGTTGCTAGTGATCTGAAGATCAATATCTTCTCAAACTATTGTTAAAGCTTAAAGGAGAACTATGGGGTCAGTGTTTTTCCCCATAGTTCTCCTTAGGGTAACGGGAGGACACAAACTAGCGTCCTCCCGTTACCCTAAGCTCAGTATACCGCGAGCTACAGCTCGCGGTATACTGAGACGCTGCACCTGGAGCGGATCCCGACTTAGATGACGGGATCCGCCCAGCTGCGTGAGTGACAGCTGGCTCTGCCTACCTAGAGGCAGAGCCAGCTGTACCCGCCCCCTCCCCCTTCCGTTCCGCCAGTCAGCGCTGGCAGATCGGAGCGGGGAGAGGGGAATCCAGCCCCTCCCCCTGTCACGGCAGAGAGCCGTGACAGGATCGAGAGGTGAGGGAACCCGGTATGTTTTCCCTCACCTCCCGATCTACTGAGCCGACCTGTGACAGTCTCATTGTCACAGGTCGGCTTAGAACTATGAGGTGAGTGGAAATCACTCATGTCATAGTTCTCCTTTAATGCCAGCCAAAACTTTATTTTTAGCTATGGATAAAATAGGGAAGGATGTTTGTTCACATTTTGTGAGGACATTGGCCAGATTTTCTTTCACTGACTGTCTCTGGGACACCTGTAAAAGAAATGGGGGTTTATGCACAGTGACTATCCATGTATCTATCATTGAGCTAAGGCATCTGCTCTCTAGCATATGAATGACTATACAATATGTAGCCTATTGCCTGAAAGCAATGTGAAAAGCACTGGGCAATGAACATTTCTCTTTATTACTGAAGCTCATATATTTACCACTGTGCAGTTCCACCTCTGGGTTATGGTCACCCAGTGGATCTATGTGTCATGCGTTATGTGAACATGTGGCTTTCACATAACATTACTCACTGCTTATTTAAAAAGCTATGTAAACACATTGGAATTCAAAATAAAGCACAACGTTAAAGTCTCTCTGATGTTGTCTGCTGGAGTGACCTTTGTGTAAAAGGCCGAGTGACCAAATGACACTCTTCATCCTCTCTTCCTTACAAGAACATATTTCTAAGATACGTGCAGTGTACCTCCCAAGCTCCTACTTACTGTATAACTTTCCTTGACTATAAGCCCTCGTTCACACCTGAACGTTTTGTAGCGCGTTCTACGCTCGACGAATGCTCTACAAAACGCTCAAAAATATAAATCCCATTGTATTCAATGGTCTCGTTCCCACCTTGGCGTATTTCGCCCGTCCCTAACGCGCTACAAAACGGCCCACGCCTGAAAAGGTACAGGTACTACTTTGGGCCGTTTTGTTGCGCGTTTCCATTGGGATACAGCCAAGTAGCCTTCGGAAACGTGCGACGGTCGCGCGACAGACGCGCATATGCAATACGCCTAGGTGTGAACGAGACCTTAATGTGTCCTATTTGCTATTTCTTCAGCTTTTTTAATTGTTGTTTACAGGAAGAATTGTTTCTAAATAAATAGTCCTTATTCATGAAAGGATGCTCTGGAACGGAATATTATGAAAATACGGAAAGTAAACATATATGGGGAAATAGGTTACTGTCTTAGTATTTTAGTAATGAGAAGTAGAACAAAAGGACATAAGGTGCCAGTATATCATCCAAGATTCACACAACATTCATCCAAAATTCACAAATTATTGTAACTGAATCTAATGTGAAAATAGGTGAATCTTGTGTAAAACATCGATGAAAGGACCCTGTAATTTGCTTAAACACAGGCTCAATACACTAAGAGTTAACTACCCAATTAAGTTTTGAGGTACAATAACTGGTGCATTATTTTACTCTTAGGGCCAATTCACACCAGCATCTGAATGCACAGCGGCTGGTGTGCGGTACCCGACAGTGTCAATGCATTGACCCTGGCACATTGCACTGTGTACTTTTTTTTTGTAGAACTATATTGACATGTCACAAGTGACCTTTCATTCAGCTCTATGGGCACAGCGGTGTGCGAGATGATTGTACTGCGTCGCATCCACCATGCTGAAAAAAAGTACCGCATGCCATACTTTTTTTCATTGCACACTACCGCAACACCCCTGCGTTGTGGTGGTGCAAACCAAGCCCATTCGTGCCAAGGCAAATTGCCTTGACTTGCATTGGGGCTGCGCTGGAAACAAAGGCAAGCGCAGGCCCAGTGCATATGGTGTTAACCCACGATTAAAAGAGAACTATAGCCAAACCTTTTTTTTTTGGCTTTAGTTTTCTTTTGGACCACAGGAGTTAATTTACTAATGTACTCCTGTTACCCAAATTCAGCTTATAGCTGGCTACTGCCCGCTATATGCTGGCAGCGCAGAGCCACACTGCAGCCGGGAAAGAACCCAACAATATTGTTGGGATCCACCCAGCTACCTGATTAACAGCTGGCTCTGCCTCTCTAGAGCCACAGCCAGCCATGCCTTCCCCCTCCCCTGTCTGTCCCTCCAATGAGCGCTGGGGGAACAGAGAGGGGAAGGGGAGATTCACGCGAATGAATTACAGAGCAAGCTATCGCTATAAAATATAAATATATTTAGGCCTTTTTTGGTCATTTCCAGTGAAAAAAGGGTACATGGGTGTAGTCAATTGTATCAATAATAACGTAACATTAGAAACCAGCCAAGGTGTAAAAAATGCTTTTTATTTGGTCCAATCCCAACCTTGAGGATGTCAATCTTCACTGTATACTCCTTTGGATGATTTTATATTCCAGCAATGTGTTTTTGAGTACTTCCATTGCCTCAAATTGTTGGTTTTGAACATGTGCATACTGCCACAGGCTGACAGGCTGCAAATGCCTACTGCCACAGCCATGTGCTAATTACCGCATACTTTTTTTGGGTGAATTGACCTTAAAGTGACATTAAACCCTCAGATTGTTTAACATAAAACAATACTGTAATGTGTTCCCTACTGTAATCCATGGTTGTTTCCCTTCTCTTTGCTGCTCTTCCTTTTAAATCTGTATCTCTTCTCATGCTGGGCAGAACTTCTCTTTTGCAGCAGACTGCCGTGTCTCTGAAATGGATACATGGTGTATGTGTGCAGGTTCACAACCTGAGCCAGCACTACAGGAAGAGGCACTCAGCTGTAAAGGGAAGTTCTCCCCCAGCATGAGAAGAGATAAGGATTTAAAAGGAAGAGCAGCAAAGAGAAGGGAAACTACCATGGATTACAGTAAGGCACACATTACAGTATTGGTTTATGTTAAAAAATCTGAGGGTTTAATGTCACTTTAATATTTTCCTTTTGATATTTATCTCAATTTTACAGTGTTTGCATTCTTTAACTCACATTCATTTGTTTTTGACAAACTGACCCTTTTCTTATCACATTTGATTGTCATAATGTTTAGTTAAGCCGTGGGTGGCCCTGTCGGTGACACCCGGCTTGATTAATCAAAGGAGACGGGTGGAAATTGTCAGCTGAACAGAGACTGCATTTAATCACACTTTTCAGTCACTTATTAGGTATTCAGAAAACTACAGGTGCTGTGGCTGTCTGAATATAGTAGCCATCAGAGGAGATCCCTCATCCAAGCCCTACATGTATGTGGCTGGCCTTAGTCCGTACATTCTATTTATACTGTAAGTGCAGCAACCCAACAGCTCTGGCAGAGAATACAGTGATAAACATCAATAACACTGCAAACACATTTGGTATAAAATATTTCGAAAAACCTCATTTGACACTGGCCTTTCTGCCAAGTCCCGTAACTCCTGATGTGACTACTACCATAAAACGTGTGACTAGCATAAAACTAGTTACACTGTGACAAACTCTGAATCATGTATAGCAAAGCTGAAAATCTTTTGCATATATGTAATGGGAGTTTCTGCACTGACCACCAATGTAAGGGGGGGGGGGATTTACATTGACCACCAATGTAAGGGGGGATTACACACTGACCACCAATGTAAGGGGAGGATTCTACACCAACCACCAATGTAAGGGGAGATTTACATTGACAACCATTGTAAAGGGGATATATGTAATGACCACCAGTTTATGGGGGAATTTACACTGACCACCAATGTAAGGGGGGATTTACACTGACCACCAATGTAAGGGGGGATTCTACACCAACCACCAATGTAAGGGGAGATTTACACTGACCATCATTGTAAAGGGGATATAGAATGACCACCAGTTTATGGGGGGATTTACACTGACCACCAATGTAGGGAGGAATTTAGTGTACACTGACAACTAATGTAAGGGGGGGATTTACACTGACCACCAATGTAAGGCGAAATTCCTCACTGATCACCAATGTAAGGAGGGATTCCACACTGACCACCTATGTAAGGGAGTATTTACACGGACCACAAATATAAGAGGGGGATTTACACTGACCACAGGTTTAAGGGGATATTTACACTGTCCACCATTACAAGGGGGGATTTACTGTACACTAATACCCTAACAGCAAAGCTCCCCCCTTTTAGAAACAATACATTTTTTTTTGTTTTACAAAACAAGAAAACATTTAAAACAGAAGAACACATAAATGCAGGTAAAGGTACAATACTATCTGGGACACCGGGTTAGACTACCCTAGTCCACAGTGACTGTGGGATTATTCTGAGCATTCTTTAAGTCACTGTTCTAACTACAGTACTAATCTCTGTAACGTGCTGGAAGCTTCACAACTCTACAACTTGAAGTCATTTTGCAAAGACCTTCTTCCAATCTTTGTAAAAGTGGTTCCGAGTTCAATAGAGGCAGCGGTGTGTCCCCAACAGAATCTTGTTGTGTACACCTCTTATGGCTGCGGATTGCACCAGCTGTGGTCCCAAATTCTCGGCACCTAACTCTATTGCGGCAGGCAACAGTCCCTCCTTCTGTGAGGACTACACATGACCTTGGCTCTGGGGAATGCCCTACTACCGTAGCCGTTGTTTTGCACCTCATTTCATTATCCAGTTTGACTCTGACACTCTGGCCTGGGTACAGCTCAGGCAGAGGGCGAGCAGAGTGTCTCCTATCATAAAACAATCTGCAGCTCTGCTTCACCTCCTCATCTCTCCCCCGAACATCCTCCAAGAGAATAGGGGAGGCAGCCTGGAATGCACCCACAGAAGGCAATGTGGAGCGAATCTGTTGTCCCAACATCAACTGTGCAGGACTACATCCTGTGGCTTGAATAGGTGTCGCCCTATAAGCCAGGAGTGCTAAATAAGGTTCTGGTTGCTTCAAAATGAATTTGGTGGTTTGAACTGACCTCTCAGCCATCCCATTGGCCTGTGGGTAATTTGGACTGGAAGTAGAGTGAAGGCTCACCAACTCCAACGGTAGAACCCACCGGGCAAATATGCTTTTCAAGTGGGTGATGACAGCCATGCTGGTTCCCTCACCTAATGGTGCAATTTCGAGATACCTGGAGTAGTAGTCTACAACAACTAGAAATGTTTTTCCATTGATTTCACACAAATCAGCAGCTATCTTCGGCCAGGGGCCCGCAGGCAGCAGGTGCTGATTCCAGGCCACCACACCGCCGTGGCTTTTCTTTGAATAAACTTTGAAATCCCCAAATGACCATCATGAATTCGACTTAACATTTCTTGCCGCATACTGGCAGGTATGACAATACGGTCTTGAAAAAGCAGTCCAGTTCTGTGAGATGCTCTCTCTGACTGGAAAGCGTTCAGCGACATTCACACTGCACGGCTCTCGGGCTAGCCATTTTGTATGTATTTTATAACTTCCTAGAGATCAGTATCTAGACATGTCTCTTTATCTGAACCAATTTCCCTGAAGAGAAAAGACTTGGATACCACTATCAAATCCACGTATACCTTCACGTCTGATTCTGATGACTCTTCAACAGCAGCCAGCTGGAGCCTGGAGAGTGTATCTACCAACACCAGTTGCTTCCACGCAACTTGCGCTGCTTAAACATTGAATCTGAGTAGCCTCATCAGAAGTCTCTGGCATCTCAGGGGTGCCTTATCAATATCATAAGAGTTTATCAATGGAACCAGTGGTTTGTGGTCGGTCTCCAGACTGAACCCTTCCAAACCCACCAGCTAGCGTTGGAAATGCTTACAAGCCCAAACTCCAGCCAGATACTCCTTTTCAATTTAGCAGGCCCAGATCTTCAAACATGTCCTCCGTGATCTCAATCACACATATAACAAGTCCCAGACTGCAGGCTGCTTTTCCGGCTCAAAAGCTTATTAACACATTGTCCTTTGATTACATACACCCACAGAGTAAATTTCTTTTACTTGTACTCACAGCTAGCAAGAAACCTCACGACACAATCAATGCGACCTCTAGGGCTGTGAACTTTTATCGTAACTTTCTCAAGCTGTGGTGTCCGTGGCAGTTTCATGAACGTTGCAAGAGACATGACAGTAATATCCGCTCCCGTATCAATCTTAAAGGCAATCTTTGCTCCCACCACTTGTAGCTTGAGTGTAGCTCACCAACCTTCATCAGAGCCGGACTGTTGAATCACAGACCCTACAAAGGACACTTCTTGTGTTTTCTTGGTCACTGTCCAGATGCCACTCCTTAACAGACTCTGATTTGCAAACCACCTCAAAATGGCCGACTCGGTTGCACTTCCTGCATCTCTTGTCCAGGGCCAGATTTACTTTCCCTGCCGCCCCAAGGTCGGGTTCCACAATGCACCCCGCTCCCCGCCAACCCCCCATCAACGGAGAATGGCAACCGGATGGCAGGGGCGGCAGGGTTAGGTTTAATCTTTTTTCATTGTTTCTTTATTTTTTTTTAAACTTTTTTATTTTTATTTATTTTTTTACATTTTTAGCTTATCGTTTACTTTTTTACATTTTTATAATTATTTTAATTTATTGTTTATTTCTTTTTTATAATTATTTTCTTTTTCTTTTTTATAATTTTTTTCTTTTTTTTCTGGTCACCTCCAATACAGGATTACATTTAGTCCTGCCTTCCCAAAGCAGGACTAAATGTAGAAGGCAAATTACCGCCCGGCGCATGGAACTATATGTTCCGTGCATCGGGGGATTCCACCCCGCTGCCGCCCCTCTGCTCCCTCGATGGCCTTGTGGGGAATCCGGGCCTGTGCAGCCCACACCCAGGTGACACCATTGGAGGGGTGAAAAGATATGGACACCGGCACTCTAATAGCAAGTAGAATATGTCTATTTATTGACGTACATGCAAAGCAGTATAGTACACTTAGTGTGACGTTTCGGGGTCATACAGGATCCCCTTCATCAGGCAAAACAAGTCGCACCCAGGATACATTGATGGACGAGTGGTTAGGAGTGCAATGGGTACATGGACTGTAACCATTGGAGGGGGTGGCACCAAAATGACTGACAGTCATTTTGGTGTCCCCCCCTCAGAAAAGTCGGGTACTCTGTCATAGACCGAGAGCCCGACAGTTGCAGGAGAGAGGAGGGGACCCAGTGGCATACCTTATCCCGGCGGGTGAACGTCCCCTCCTCACCAAGATGGCCGCGCATGCTCGATGACGTCACGTGCATCTGCAATAACGTCACGTTGTGGTGATACATGGCCTCAAGACGCCCCTGGTCAGCATGTTGTATTGGAAGTGGACCACTCCTGGGCAGAGGAAGAAGGTGAGGAGAAGGTTGAAGAGGAAGAAGATGAGGAAGATCCAGAATATCCTCCAAAACCTGTAAAAGGCCAGCAGCTTCCAACAAGGAAGGACAGGCAAAAAAGAAGAAAATCGAAAAAGATGAAGAGGAAAGTTCTGAAGAGGAAGACTGTCCTGCCAAAATGAGCAAGCAAGAAAACACTCCCAGAAATGTGTGAAATACTACCAGTTTGTGTATTGTCTCCAGTGTGTATTTAATTGCCTCGCTGCCTGCCACATACCTTGGATTATCCAGATGTCTGTCCATAGAAGAAATCCATCGACTGTCTGTATCTGGTCCAGTGTCTTCTATATCCTGTCAAATAAAAACTTTCTGTAGAAAGAAGAAAAAAAAAAGTCCTTGCTCGTTGCTGCTCTGTCACCATCTCCTGCAACAGTGCTGCCGTCTAGGGGAACCAAGGCACATTACCCCTAAGAGATCCCTGCACGCTGTGTGTGTGGGGAAGGGAGGGGGTGGAGACTACTCTGCACTCTAGGCAGCCGGAAATAAAACTTAATGGTCGGCTGCCGCAGCTCTTTGTGTTCTTCCGCGGCAGACGAAATAGAAGAAATAGTCCCCACTCTCCTGCTGTCAGTGTTAGTTGAGCAGAGGGTACAGGTACAGACTTAAATAAAAAAAAAGGCTGTAGTGGGCGTCTAGAACTGGGACCTGCTGCTCTACAGGATAGCCAGCTCTACCTCCCTCCCCTTATGGAGCCCGTGCCGCCCCTTCTACTCCCTGCCGCCCCAAGGCCTGGCTTCGGTGGCCTTGTGGGGAATCCGGCCCTTCTCTTGTCTTTTGCAGGGCATAACATCTGTGCTGTACCTACAACAAGCTTGTTGCACCAAACCGCTGCCTAGGCTGTCTCCTGTCTGCCTCTCCCACTCTATCACTTGCAGCTCTCTGAACTGCTGCACTTCCTCCATCCTGCTTTCAGATCTCATATCTGCACTTTGCTTCTTTACCAGTTCATTCTGCCTCATCAAGTGTCAACTCAGACTCCAGCTGCAGCTTCAGTGAGACTTCTGAGTCTGCAATTCCTATGACTGTTCTGTCTCTGATCTGCTCCTCCTTGGCAGCACCAAACTCACAGAACTCTGCCAATTCATAAAGGCTGCGCACAAATGATTCCACTGATTCACCCATACGCTGGGTGCCCTCCAATGAATCACATTGCTCCTGGGCAAAAAAATGGGCACTGAGCTTATTCATGTCTCAAAGTCAAATACTCCCCCTTTACAGAATGTGAATATTGTACACAGGTTCCACATCTTTCCCCATAGAATATAAAAGAGAATTGACTTGTACCTCACCACTCTCCTTATCCAGCTTGGAAGCAATCCTGAAGCGTGCAAAACGTTCTCACCAGGCAGGCCATGCTGCAGGCTGAGATAAATAAAACGGCTCAGGTGGAGTGAACTTAGAGATCTTCACAGATCAAAACAGATGCGCAGGTAAGTACTTCTGACACCATGTCATGAGATGCACATAACACAGTGAGCCGGTTTCAACAGATATTTATTTTAGAACTTAACATGAGGGGAGACACAATCTGCATCCTACTCCCAGTACTGTCTCTGGTGCTCTGCCTTTAGGGCCGCCCCTTCCTCTGATGTCACTCCAGCTCTCAACACACACCTCAAGTGTTACCTCCCTCACAGTACCCTTAATGTGCTGCTTAAAGGAGAACTATGAGATGAGTGATTTCCACTCACCTCATAGTTCTAGCCGACCTGTGACAATGAGACTGTCACAGGTCGGCTCAGTAGATCGGGAGGTGAGCGAACACATACCAGGTTCGCTCCCCTCTCGATCCTGTCACGGCTCTCTGCCGTGACAGGGGGAGGGGCTGGATTCCCCTCTCCCCGCTCCGATCTGCCAGCGCTGACTGGCAGAACGGACGGGGGAGGGGGCGGGTACAGCTGGCTCTGCCTCTAGATAGGCAGAGCCAGCTGTCACTCACGCAGCTGGGCGGATCCCGACCTCCAGGTCGGGATCCGCTCCGGCTGCGGCGTCTTAATATACAGCGAGCTGTAGCTCGCGGTATACTGAGCTTAGGGTAACGGGAGGACGCTAGTTTGTGTCCTCCCGTTAACCTAAGGAGAACTATGGGGAAAAACACTGACCCCATAGTTCTCCTTTAAGTAGCCATTCATCACACTTGCTAATTTCACAGTAGCTAGCATATGGATACAATGATGTCAGCAGTGACTGGCGTATGGGCAGAGCAATTTTGGTATTGCATTCTCTGGGGATTGTGACATATGTAGCCCCTTCTATAAAGCTTTACCCCATTCTATTTTTGGTGACATCAAGAATCACTGTAGACAGGACACTGTGTACATTTGCCTCGGTTACTCCTGGTAGACCTGGCATGCCAAGGCAGAAAAAGCTGTAAAATCAGACCTTTTTTATACAAAAGCTTTTGTTGTATTATAATCTTAGTATCTGCTACATTTTTCACATGGGGTCAACTCTATTTTATGCTGATCTCTGCAGCATTTGTAATGGGCTTTCCTATGTTTCCTCTTGATCTTTTCATATGAAACTAAATGCAAGTAGAATTTGACATAAGACAAGCATGCAATCTATTGCTTTTGGAGGATTCATTGACTGTATAATAAAAGTTCCAGGCATAACAGACATTCAGAAAATAGATTTAAGTGAAAAACTATGTACCACTGTCTTTTTTTTGTTTTTGGGTGTACTGTTTAAATATAAAAAACATAAAGATGATCCATTCAAGTGTTTGTTACCCATCAAAAATAAAATGTCATATATGTGTTGTGTTACACATTCACTTTCTATTAAATGTAGTCTGTAAAGTTTTTATTGCCTATGTTTTTGCAAAATACCTGGTGATTCTGCTAGTTTCCCGTGGTTGCTATTTCAAACTGACCAAGCTAGGCATGAAAGCAGTTTGACTGACAGTGGCAGGATCCACCCTGTGTATAGAGCTGCCAGTATGATGTCAGAGGTTGGGTAGCCTTCATGTCTACTTACCCACCTATGAGAGAAGCCTGGTTGCGACGATTTTAACACAGTGATGAAACCAACTTTAAATCGCCAACAGCCAGATCTGCCCTCACTAGCTACAAAAGCTCCTGGATACCATCTCAGTGAAGGATGCCTGGAGATTTTTGAAGCCTGAGAAGGGCATGTTTCCTGCTCCTCCTTCACTTATAGCACTCATATCAAGGTCTCATGTAGATATAATACTAATAGGCAGACCTCTCCTTCATGTGCTCAAAGAAACTGGCTACCTTCTCAACTTATTCTCCAATCATTTACCCTGCTGGGTTTGTTTAGATTGGTCTTTCTAGATTGGAAGATGAACACGTTCGGGCTTTCACTCTACCCAGAAGAGCCTTCTCCTTCTGAGGAATGGACCTTCTTCTTTATCACTGAGCTGAAAGTGGAAGAAGCCCTATGCACTTTTAATCAGAACCTTTTCTTTGGGCGTTGTGAATGACCTCACCAACGCCCAAAATAAATATATTTTTTTTCTTGCCAGCAAATCTTTGAGTACAGGAAGTGCTGTTCTCTAACTTATCTCACTAATTATGGACTCAAGCCTCTTACTCTAGTCTCCCTGATATCACCTATAGGGCTAGTGTTGGCTGACCCACAACAAGTTACCATAACTTAAATATTTATTTTGCCAACCACTAGACTTGCATAATGGTTGTACTGGATATAACCATAATGCAAGCTTGCCAAGTGTAAGCATACATAAATATTTATACCTGCTGTTCAACATTAAGATAATAGGGCAGCAGACACTCAAGGTTATTTTCTTGTCTTTGTGTGTTATAGTGTTTTAATTGTTAATGCTACTCTAATACACATGTGGCCTATGGCTCTCATTGACTCACATTGAAAAAATATGTACTCCTTTATAAAATCTTCTATCAATACTACTGTGTCTGCTTGAATTTTTCATAAAAGTTTTAAAAGAAATAAACCTTCTACTTTGGACAGTTAAAGTGTATGTCAGGGCAAAATTAAAAGAACATATGCAGTACATATCTGCAATACAAGCACATTTACCTGTGTTATATAATTTAAAAATTCAGAACAATATATGTTGCTCTGCCAGAAATGCACTCCTAATTCTTGTAGTGAGATTACAACACATATTTGTGGACTGGGTGGTGTCAGCCCTGTCCAGTTTTCTTTTGCTAAACTACTGATGCCCACCCCCTATCCCTTTCTCCCCAACATGGAGGCATTGTTTTTTTTAAATTCACAAAAAAAGAGCCAAAACAATTCAATATTTTTTTTCCACTGGCATTAATGAATATCTCTGGTTTGCTGGGTTATTAATAGGGATGCACCGATACTTTTCGAGTACAAGTGCCGATACTTGGCATTTTCATGAGAACTACCAGGGTTGCAGCGGTTGCAGCTGGGACCTGGCTCTGGCGCTCCACCACTGCCCTGAAATCATTAGTCTGTATTGTTTTAGGAAAACTGTCACATGAAAATAAACAAAAATGTATCATACTTGTACTTGTAAGTACTTGGGCAAGTATCAGTACTTGTACTTGCAAAAATGGTATCTGCGCATCACTTTACTTATATTTATAAAAACAAAATCATACATTAAAACAGAGATGTACAAATCCCAGGAGCTCCGTATGCTCCTTACAAATGACAGCTGCCTCCTAACTTTTGAATTTTTCTCTAGACTAGTCTTGGAGCAGGAAAAGTATCTGTACTTGTACTTGTACAGAGTACGGTACTTGGTATCGGTGCATCCCTAGTTAGTAATGATGAACAAACCAATTAGTGTGAGTCAGAAATTGCAGTGATTTTGGCTGATTTGCTTGAACTGGAGTTCAGCAGGAAACTGATTCACTCAAGAAACTGAAGAAGTCCTGAGAAGGAACAATTATAGTGGGCCCCTAACAAGAAGTCTGCATTCTAAGGTACCTCACAATGGGCAAGGATTTTTTTCCTCATAAACCCATGATGTTTTAAAAGTACGATCCCCATAAATTCTTCAGGGAGCAGGGTTTCTACACAGTCTGCTCCTTAGAAGTGAAAATTGGTCCTTTTGAATTCTCTAAAAGCATACATATTGTAATGTGAACAGCTCAATATACTTCGGTCTGCTTGTTAAAACAATTTTCCTTGTCTTTATATTTCCTGTAATATGCCCTGCACCAGCATATTTTCCTAGCTAATCATGACAAAAACCCCAGAATATTTCTGTATCATCAGGAACAATCTCTTCCAAACTTTCTGTCATTATTCCAGCCATGTTAGAAGAGTCAGTTATTTAAGAACAAGAAATAGCCATTCTGGAAACTGTCTCTAGACTACAGGACAGAATTCACTAATTCCTTTAGCAGTGATATTCAGATAGCTCACCAGTAGAATCCCAGAGGGATAAAAGAAAATGTCAAATTATTTAAAGCCTAAGTCCAGTCATTTGATTTCTATTTTTAATTTTGGACAGAGTAAGGAAGAGTTAAAATGTTTTTCCTAATGGTACATTATGGGACACAGGAAAGTATTCAGGAACCTTGGGTTATACCACCATCTACAGGAGATTGGACACTGTCAAACGAGAGCTGTAAGTACAGCCCAGTATAACCCCTCCCGCTCCCAGCAAGCCTTAGTTATTTGGAGAGGAGAAAATACATCTTCTCACTACTCAGAGATGCAAGCCAATTCCTTTTTGTCTTTTCTTTTTTCAAGATGTTTTTTTCTTTTAGCAAAATTCTTTAGTTGCTTCAGAGCCACTAGGGCTCATTTTGCAGCTTCGAGATAGGTTAAATCTTGACTTTGAGGTTTTGGTATCTCACCCTCCGGGCACTGGACCCTGCTTTATGAGTTCACCAGACAAATGGTGAAGCATGTTGAGTTAGCAGCAGGGTGCTCTATGGGTCCATGATCGTTCTGCACCCATCAGATGGAAGCCCACCCCTGCAGATTCCTGTGGGAGTATGCCTGCCGGAGGGGCAACATCTGTTTGGTTTGTGCTTGATGCCCTGCAGGGGTTGCTTTTACACATCCAGACCACCTTTGAAGAATACATAGGGCTTGTCCCTACTCCTTTGTCCTTTGGAGCTGGCAATCCCTCATGTGTTTCCTTCCACTTTTGGTGGTTAACGCAGGTTCTGAAACACTTTTAAAATGTGTCGCAGACAGTGTGTTGGAGTATCGCGATAGTCTGTTGGCTGCACCCTATATATGCTGTGACAGATTGTTTTGGTGCCAAAATACTTTTTTCACATTTTCTTGTGCATGCCTTGTAAGGGCCATGGCATATACTAGGCATCTGGGTATCTCAACATTGGGCTCATAGGAAGACCTCACTGTTGAGAAAACTTATAGACACTAGATTGAAATTTGCTAAAATGCATATTGACAAGCCACAATGCTTCTAGGAGAATGTCATTTGGACAGATGAGGCAAAACTGGAGCTTTTTGGTAAGTCATATCAAAATAAAAGAACCCTGTAACTACTCAGAAACATGGAGGAGACTTGGTTATGTTTTGGATCTGCTTTTCTGCATCTTGCATGGTGTACTTTAAATCTGCGCAGGACACCATGAACTTCAAGGCTATCCAAGGAATTCTGGAGGGAAACATACTGTTTAGTATCAGAAAGCCATTGGTTCCTCCAGCAGGTGATGGGTCTTCCAACAGAATAATGACTCAAACACACAGCTATAAGCACCCAAAAATGGCTAAGAGCAAAACACTGAACTAGTTTGAAGGTATCTGAATGCTACCAAACATCTATTGAAAGAGCTGAAACATGCAATCTGGAGAAGACACCCTTCAAACTTGACATAGCTGGAGCAGTTTGCTCAAAAATAGTGAACCAAACTACAGAAACTGTGCAGTGATTGCCTCTAAAGATTGTGTAACAAAATATTAGGTTAAAGGTCCCAGCATTTTTGTCTATGACATTTTCATTTATTTTATTATTTAAATATTATGTTGAATCAAAAGTCAAAAGCAAAGTCTAATTTTTATTAAATATGGAAATAATAGGGAAGGATACCAATGACTTTGGTCAGTTTCAAGTTATTAGAGAAAATTGTGGGTTCTTCTTTTTCATTGAAGGGCACCAAAAATGTGTCCATGTCTGTTTAAAGCTTAGTGAAGTTGCAGCATAATATTTTCAAATATAGTGACAAATCCTGGTTCAATGAATACACTTAAAGGAGAGCTATGGGGTTAAGGCTTTTCCCCATAGTTCTCCTTAGGGTAACGGGAGGACACAAACTAGCGTCCTCCCGTAACCCTAAGCTCAGTATACTGAGACACGGTATATTATGTCTGGATCCGCCCAGCTGTGTGAGTGACAGCTGGCTCTGCCTATCTAGAGGCAGAGCCAACTGTACCCGCCCCCTCCCCGTCCGATCTGCCAGTCAGCGCTGGCGGATCGGAGCGGGGGGAATCCAGCCCCTCCCCTGTCACGGCAGAGGGCTGTGACATGATCGACAGATGAGCGAACACCTGTATGTGTTCGCTCACCTCCCGATCTACTGAGCCGACCTGTTACAGTCTCATTGTCACAGGTCGGCTAGAACTATGAGGTGAGTGAGAAGCACTCACCTCATAGTTCTTCTTTAAACCACTGCAAAATCTGTATAAACAAGTACAGCTATTTCACTACTCAAGGCTATAAATTCATATGGATAATTCAGTAAAATTGGGAGTATCAACTTTTTGAAATTATGGTAAAAATCAAGAGACAGGTTAAATTTCACCATTTTGGGGAAATTTATTGGAGTCAACAAGGAAAGAGAATTTAAAATGGTAATGGTGGTTTTTAAAGGTGCAGTGGATTCAAAAGCAGACCCTTATCTATATCTTTAAAATAACAAGGAAGACATCTTCAGAAATGTTTAGTAATGACAATCTACAAACACATACTTCTAGATAATTGCCGGCTTTGTATTCTTTGCACACCGTATTTCTCTTTTCTTCCCCAGTCTTCTGAATGTGGCCATGTTTACTAAGGGCAGATTACTAGCTCTCCTATTACTTCCTGGATATTATGTCCTCAAATTTTTTTTGCTAGTTGCTTGAGAGGGTCAGTCGCTTGAAGACTTGAGTTGTGTGGCCCCACAGGGTGCCATGGCAAAATGGGCACCAGGCAGCCAACACAGCTCACTATGACACACGCTGCAGGCAGGGCAACTTCTGTCATAGTGACATGGCCTCGCCTCGGAGCGGCAGGGAGTAGAGGGGCAGTCGAACCGTAGGGCTGCTGTATGGGCTATACACACTATCCCGGACAGCAGCCGAAGGTAGCCGAGCGGCTCAGCCAAGCAGAAGGCATATCCTTCAGCTTGATTGAGCTGAGGTGACAGCCGAAGTAGGAAGAACGGCCTGCTGAACGCCAGCCGTAAGTCTGCAAATTACAGCTGGGCGGAGCCAGCCGTAATCTCAAACAAAGTGAGCAAGCCGAGCTGCGTTCCAGAGGCCAAACGCACTGGAATGCAGTCTTGATGGTGTGACTGGGCCCTCAAAGAGTAGAAGATCACCAGCACTCCCCAGGTCATTTGGGAACGCTGATCTGTCATTACAACTGGGCGGAGCCAGCCGTGAGATCAATAAGAATCCACTAAATATTAACAAATATCTTATTTGTGTATCACTCAGCTGTAGATCCTCAAATCATCTCTGAATTGGCGCTGACACTGTCCTTCCTTCTGGAGGGTGGCTACTTTTGTTCCCCAAAGTCCCTGTGTGTGTTGTAAAGTAGTTATCGCTCCAAGCTCGCTCCTATGATAGACTACTCCGCAGATGTAGCAGTGCCGTCCGTCCGTTTTTTTACTACGGGCGGACGGCAAGAGGTTAAGTACAAATTAGTAAACTAAACGTGAGATTGTAGTCCCTCATGGAAGCAAGCTTGGAGTGATGGCTACTTTACAACATACCCAGGGACCATTCTATTTCACAGATTAGGAGTTTGTAAAGGCCATTGTAAAGGGTCATGCAGGGAAACAGGTTAACTTTAATCCAAATAGTGCGCATATTCATCTTCCCTTTGCTCTGTTCTACCAGTGAAGACAGGATGCTCTGTGCAAACTTCAGGCTCTCTCAGCTCTCATCTGACAGCGCTGGGTGACTGAACAGCCAATCCCCAAGCACCAGCATTGTCAAGTTGGAGAAGAGGGAGACACATGTCTCCTTATACCTGGAAATAAGGTAAATGTGCTGGAAGTGGAGGTCAACATTATAGCGAACCTGTTTTTTGCCATACTACATCACTTGGCATCTGTGCTGCACTGACCTCCATGTACTGTTGGGCCCAGTAACAGATGTATGGTCCCCTATATCTAAACTTATGTTCATGCATTCTAAATATCTATTTATGCTACGATCTTTATTTAGAGTGCACTCAAATAACAGGACAACCACACACCAGTCATGTGGCACGTGCCCGCTATTTTCAGCCCTCTCTGAGCCATCAGTAATCTGCTTGTGGGCATAATGTGTGCGATTTTCCACTATTATTTGCTCTGAACAATAGTACACAGTTACTGGACAGTTTTTCAGTTATCGAGGTTATATCATGTATTCAAGGTTTGAAATAAGAGATTACTGTAGCACGCTAAGACAAATTACCCAGTGTGCCACCCAGCAGTGAGAACAAAGTGTCACTGAATCAGCATTGTGATCACTGAACTATACTGTACATAACACATTGCTGGTCAACAATGACCCTCTGTTACAGTCTGTTAACAAATAAAGCTGCATAATTGTGGAACTCCTGTGAACTCCTATGAATACACTGCTGGCATTTAATCTATAGATGACGTGAAAGTGAGCCGAAAGCCGCTCATTTCTTTTAAATGGTCAAATGGAAACACAATACATATTAAAACTCAGCTCTTCCTTTCTTTCTGTTTTAGTATTCAAAAAGGTGTAAATTTATTGACATAAGTCAGTAGCCTAAAAAGCAAAGAGCCAGCATTATCTGTAGTGAACAATCAGATTAAAGGAGAACTATGGGGTCAGTGTTTTTCCCCATAGTTCTCCTTAGGGTAACGGGAGGACACAAACTAGTGTCCTCCCGTTACCCTAAGCTCAGTATACCGCGAGTATACTGAGACGCCGCAGCCGGAGCGGATCCCGACTTAGATGACGGGATCCGCCCAGCTGCGTGAGTGACAGCTGGCTCTGCCTATCTAGAGGCAGAGCCAGCTGTACCCGCCCCCTCCCCCGTCCGTTCCGCCAGTCAGCGCTGGCCGATCGGAGCGGGGAGAGGGGAATCCAGCCCCTCCCCCTGTCACGGCAGAGAGCCGTGACAGGATCGAGAGGCGAGCGAACCCGGTATGTGTTCGCTCACCTCCCGATTTACTGAGCCGACCTGTGACAGTCTCATTGTCACAGGTCGGCTAGAACTATGAGGTGAGTGAAAAGCACTCACCTCATAATTCTCCTTTAACACTGGTCAGGTTTTAAGGCTATTGTTCTTTTTTTTTTTTTTATCCCAAAATGGATGGAGGTAATAAATATTATGGTCAAAATGGTGACAAAGTTTTGAAAAACCAAAGGAAATCTCACCGCTCCAATTCCTTAGCCACCATCAGGACTCCCAATAGGTGCATCTCCACCTTGGAATGCAGTAGTATATGAACAGACTGCACTATCCAGAGAATTCCAATACTTCAGACTTTATTTTTTAACACATAAGCCTACGGGTGAAACTTAAATTTAACACATTTAAGTGAGATACTGGTCTGTATTTGTTACCTCTATGAATAAGCCTACGGGTGAAACATGTGAGAGGTTGTAGATGGTTGGGTTTATGCAGTGCTGGCATTTGTTGCTTTATACACTTTTATTCACTGTTTTTGCTGAGAATGTCAATAAAGTCTGAAGTATTAGAATTCTTCGGATAGTGCGGTCTGTTCGTATACTAAAGTTTTGAAAAAGTTGCAGAAGAACACATGCTCAAACATGGGCACAAGGGGACTAAGGATTCTTGTTAGCCCCAAAGCAAAATACTGACTTTCAGAAAGTCAATCTTTGCATAGGATATGCAGGGTGGACCAACAGAAGATTGGGGAGGCAGGCATTGCTGTAAAAAGGTACTATTATATCCAAATGTAGTCTTTTATTTAGGATCTATTCACACCAGGGAGGTCTATTGATATGCATTTAATGCATGGGTGGTAATATGCATTGCATGAGCTGCCTAATGCACCAAAACAGACCAAAAATACAACCTGCTACATTTAAGGTAGCAAACTGTAACACACAGTGGTGTGTTCTTGTGCAATTGGATGTACTGAAATACAGGCGTATTGTGAAGGTGCATTGGGGGGACATTTAGAATGAATGGCACCACAACATACCAAGGCATCTAACATCCATTACCACAACACAGTCAGATTACTCCTAATCATCGCATCCAGTTTGGTTTTGAAGCTATGTGTTGCAGTTATGTGCAGTAAAAAGTATATTTTACTGCACCTTATAACCAACAGCACTCTGTTAAATGCATGCTAATGCAATCCATATTGCATGTACAAGCTTTTACTGCAATGTTTTGCAATGCAAAGGACAGGAGGAAAGGGGGCTGAAAGTGACACTAAACTCAGAAGTTAAATCTTAAAAATGCATGCAAATACCCAAACTATCAACACAAATGTATCTTATTTGTGTATCACACAGCTATAGATCCTCAAATCATCTCTGAATTTACGCTGACACTGTCCTTCCTTCTGGAGGGGGCTACTTGTGTTCCCCATGTTCCCTGTGTGTGTTGTAAAGTAGCCAAAATTCCAAGTTCACTCCTATGATGGACTTGATGGACTACAATCTCAGGTTTAGTTTACTAATTCGTATTGAGATTGTAGTTCATCACGGGAGCAAGCTTGGAGCGGTGGCTACTTTACAACACACACAGGGATCATGGGAACAAAAGTAGCCACCCTCCAGAAGGAAGGGCAGTGTCAGCACCAATTCAGAGATGATTTGAGGATGTACAGCCGAGTAATACACAAAAAAGATACATTTTTGTTAATAGGGTACTTGAAAGCTTTTTTAAGATTTAACTCCTGAGTTTATTGTCACTTTAAAACTAATATCTTTCTCTATATGCGGAGCATCTTGGCTTGTGTGCTACAGGTGCCACTGTTTGCAGGCTTGAGTTTTTTTCGAGTGTGACATGCCTGATCTAGAACAAACTAATAGACCACTGAATTTCAGATTGTCCAATACTCACCCATCTCTATTTTTGAACCAACGCTGTTCATACATTATCCAGAAAGTTTTAACGTCCTTATGGCATGAGCCATTGGGGTTGATTTACTAACCTTATAAACACGCCACGAACAAGTATACACCTCTGTAGTGTGTTCCCTCCCAGCATGATCTATTGGTGGAATCTAGACACCTTTGTAGTGTGTACACACCCAGCAGGTGTGTTGTGCAAAGCCAAGCATGAATTGCACGGTGATGTTGTGTAAATTAGCTCTACATTGTGTTGCTTGCGTTGATGAATGCAGGAATGTAAATGCATGAGCTAACCATTTTTGTCTAAACAGTGAAGCAGCATTATATATGCATCATGTGCATGATTTTTCCATATATGGCATTAGTGGAAATATGCTTTTAGAGACTTTTTGGTTGATAAATACGTTTTGCTGTGTAAAAATCACACGCACCTAGTGCATGCGGGTGTTTAGGTTAGTAAATCACCCCCATTGTGTCGCTAATACTTTATTGGCTAAAGGATTTGTCAATTCTTTCTTTTAACGGGTATCATTGACACAGACTGTGTGACATGGGTTTTAAACAGCCACAGCAGCCTTTAATTACAAATAAAACAACAGACAGCATAAATAATAATAAAAAAATACTAAAAGGGCAACTTTGTTTGTTCGCCAGAGAACCTAGCTTCCACGAGAACCACTAACAACCAATTAGAAATACCATACCACCGGGGCCTTTAGTTTTGTAACAGTTTTACTATTCTCCTAAACCCCCCCTCCCCCCCAACCTGGTATGAAAATCCTCTCTCCACCATTCACCTACTTGGTCATTACCACACCTAAAATGAAGGGCGAGTAGGTGGGGAAAACTTATTTTTTTCACCTGCACTTTCTGAGCTAAAGTCCCAGAAATCCCATAGCTACTCCCTGCTCATCTGACCTTCAATCACCAATCAGGTAAGGCCTCCATCCTCCACAGACTAAACTTTCATAGTTTCCCTCTCTTCGACCTATTCCCTTAAGTCTTTGAGGACCATATTCATTTGTTCTTCTTTGGGTCTCACTTACTGAAATATCGGTTGTGTGGCTTGCCTCCTTGTGTTCTGGATTCCTCCCACAATCCAAAACTCATTAGGGTAATAACATGTTATTAAATGTTACCATTCAGAGTAGGGTGTAAAATTAAACAAGGTTACATTTCCCCCATTAACTGTATGATTCATCCTCTGACTTCTTATATCTATTAAGGATTCTGGTGGGGATCTACTTGACATAGTCCCTGGCTATAATTTTGCCCAACTTGGAGTACTGACTCATTCCATCCACTTTTGAGTATTCATTTCTCTTCTTTTTGCAGTCTTTATAATGAAATACATGCAAAATTCAAACAGAGGATTTACTCAGCTTAATGGCTGTGGAACCGGGAACCCAAAAATAGAAATTTCACCTGGGAGACCCTTATCATGTTAGGTGTTTGTCCATGGGCATCAGACTCAGAAGCAAGTCAGTTACAGCATGCTTAAAGTAAACTTGTTCTTTGCCCAGCAGGACATATCAATAGTTGTATTTTAAAGCCCCCTTGTCCTGTAGCACATACTCATCTTTCCTTTTGCCCCCACCACTCTGTTCAGTTACTGCAAATGATTGTTTCTGGGTATGGAGGTCTCCTTTCCCTTCTTCTCATGTGACAACACTGTTGGTGTAATGGTCAGGAGCTGTCAAGTGTGGTGGGAAGATATTCTTCAGCCCTGTGTAAGCTCTACATAGAGCAACCTGTAACTTACACAGAGCTTTCTCACTTAATTTCGGGCAGCTTAACAGAGTTCTGTTGGAGCTGGGAAGGGGGACATTTAGGAGGGTAGGGCCCAATGCTTTGCCCTGCATGGGAACTGTGCAATATGGGATGAGAATAGTGCTTTATATTGCTTTGACTTGCTGCAAGCTTTTTGCTTTCACATTCACTTGTACTAGTATGCAGATAAAACACTTCAGATACAAACAGGGATCTATATGAGTTATTCAGGTATTTTAAGTGAAAATTTTGCTTTAAGGTTGTTTTGACTTCTGTTTTCCCTCGGAAGAATAGAGTTACTTCTGAGTTAAGCCAGGTATACACGGGCTGAACAAAAAATAGAACAGATTCCTCCATAAACACTTACGAGCGTTGATCGAGGAATGCTCTGCTGTTTCCTTTGTATGTTAATTGACTGCTAGCTCCGTTTGGTTGAAAATTTTCCAACTGGCTCCTTCGATCAGCTTATCGAGGGATGTCGAGTGGAAGAATGTCAACAGCAGAGCCAGTTACTGATGATACCAACTGACCTGTGTGTTTCCCTGGTAGGCATTGTATTCTATAGTTAAAGGGTCAGACCACTATAATAGAAACGGCACCAAGCTAACTCCAAGTGACGGACTACAATCTCACGTTTAGTTTACTAATTTGTATTAAGATTGCAGTCCATCACAGGCTACTTTGATGGTTACTTTACAACACACACGCAGGGACCACAGGGAACAAAAGTAGCCACCCTCCAGAAGGAAGTACAGTGTCACCACCAATTTAGAGATGATTTGAGGGTCTACAGCCGAGTGATACACAAATAGGTTCCAATATTGTTAATAGTTAAGGTACTCGAATGCATTTTTAAGATTCAACTCCTGAGTTTGATTTTGACTGACCCTTTATCTATAGAATACAATACATACCAGGGCAACACACGGGTCAGTTGGTATCAGTAATATTACTAACTGGTTCTAATGAAACCATGAGTCAGCAGCTGGCAGCACTCATGGATTTTATAAACATCCCCTCATATCCTGAGACAAAAAAAATGGAGAAAAAGGACAGGGAAAAATCAGGCAGAATTGAAAACAGATTCAGTCACACTCACATAGAGGGGAGAGCAAGGGGTGGGGAGGGACAAGCAGGAATACGAAAAGGGCTGGAGAAGAGCTGAAGAGTCAGACAGCACGACTGAGGAGGCAGAACTCTTTTCTTTGTCAGCTTCATCAGATTTTCCAATAATTTCCAGCTGCTTTCAAAGCACAGCTCCGTAACATTTAAGGGAAAACAAAACAAATCTTTTTACTCCCCACTTTTTCGATCTGCAAATTCATTTTCCATGGCTGGACCAAAACAAAAAGTTGAAAAAAGTGTCTGAACTTTAAGATGCTTTTTTGGTATTCTCTTTTCTGTTACCATCCTGACAAAGTGATCCACTTTTTTCCCCTCTTCCCGGATCTCTCTCCTTTAAATCCAGTGGAAAAGTTTGGGAAACATTCCAGCCTGTAAAGAAATTGGCTCCCGAACTTCAGCAGAGAAAGTCAGACAAGACAAGGCAGAGGGAGGAAGGCTCTTGTGGATGTCTCAGAAGAGGACATAAAGAAAAGTCATTAAGGTAAGTCGCGGAGTGTGGCTGCAGCGTACGTCTCTGAATGTTGTTGTTTGACAGAACGCGCATGGCTTGGCACAGTTAGAACTGACATACTGAAATGGAAAGTTAGCTATGCAGAACAGTGTTGAAGACAACTGACAACTTTGCTTTCTGCTGTGCGCTGCGATGGTTTTGGTTTACAAAAACTGGAGCTTGGAGAACCACAGAATGAAGCTGTTACTCACATCGGCCAATCAGATATCTTGTTTTATTTCCCCATCACATGAAACTGGTTATTATAGGCAACAGGTTCACATTTTACATAAGTCACTGCTTGGCATTCTTTACCTGTCATGTGAGAAACATGGAGGCTGCCATTACTGTTAGCTCCTTCTACAAAATGTCAGTTGCCTGGCTGCCATGCTAAGTTGAATTTCCAAGCAAAATGAAAAAAATCCCTTGTTACATAGTTAGGTTGAAAAATGACACAAGTCCATCGAGTTCTACCTAACCTTGTAGTGGGGCTCCGCTCACAATGCGAGGTTTAAGGTTTACAGTCCATTCACACTGGAGCATCGCGCTAATCGCACGTTACTATGTGTTTACCATGGATCCTGACTGCGTCTGAGCACGGACACTCGGACCAGCACGTATGTGCAGTTTGTGTGTGCGTATGACAGCGTACACACGAACTGTACATCCATACGGCTGCGTCCTCCCATAGGGAAGAACAGGCTGCTAAGCGCAGCACCTGTCCCTCCCGGGAATGGCCTGATACAGGTGTGCACGTCGCACGGACATGTACACCCCGACTTAGCGCAGAGTGAATGAGGCCTAAAGGAGAAGCAGCAGATTGATAAGCTCATCTCTCTGTCACTCTGCTCTCTTCTTTTGTCAGCATGTCCCTTGTTGGAACATCAGCACTGCAGCATACTTGTGCTGCTTCTCCCTCTTCTAATCTGAGTTCTGCTGTACAGGGATTGCCAGAGTTTGATACCAAGTCCAAGTACTTACACTACAAATGTAATGGTGTATTCATGAATACAGAACTACATTAATGTGTTTTTTATATCTGTGTGGAATTCACCTTCAATACTTTGAGTCAATGACCTGGAACAAGTATGCAGAAAAAGATAAAAGCTACAGATGAATGATATGTCCCAGCATATGCCGTATAAATCACATCTGCCTCTAAATCCTTGCCATCGTCCTGGGTTTTGATGTCGATTTTTGTCCTGGTTTTCAGAACTGGCCAGTGTTCACAAAACTCTTCTTTTTTTTATGAAAGTGAATGTTATTATAAGGAAACCAACTAAACTAAAACAGCTAAATACAAACATGAAATACATATTGTAAGCTGTTTTACCAGCCAAAGGAGCTGTATTTCTGTCCATTCAGTCCTAAAATTCACACAGCTCTGCTACACAGCAGAGTCCTATCTGGCGGAGCAAAAGATCTGATTTTTCTCTGCTGTGGTTAGGTAACACTTGCAGGTTGTCCCTCTCCCCCCAAATCTGCGACTAGACAGTAAAATGCAAAGCAGCAGACTGATGAGGTCATCTGTCCGTTAGATGAAGTGGCTACATTTTTTTCCATCTTAACAGTAAAGGCTAGTTCCCACCAGAACTGCATGCGTCTGCGCAGCTGTAGTGCGATAGGTTTTGCTGCAATTTTACCGCGATTGATGCGTTTCCTTTCAATTTTTTGAAAGGGTTGCTCAAAATGGAATTTCAGGGGTGCTCAGGTGCGTTTCGATGCATTTGCATGCATTTTGTTATGCATTTGTTGCGTTCGGTCGCAATCCGATGCAGCAATAATAGGGCAAGCAGTATTTTGTTCTGGCTGTATCGGAACAGACTGCACTGGTGTGAACAGAGCACAAGAAATACCATAGGAAAGCATTGTAATACGTTTTTGATGCAGCTGAAAAAAGGAACAGACTGCATCACTACTGCATCTGGTGTGAACTGGCCCTAACACACTTCCATTTCTTTGGTGACTTCTGGTGACTTTTGGCGATTTCTATGGTCACTCGCCGTACTGTATCTATAGGGTAGCAGCGTTGTCACCTTAGGGCAGGAACTGTGTTAAGACTAAAGAACATGTCCCCATCCTCTCTTTTCCATAACATGGAGGCAGCTGATCTGTAGTCCACAAAGAGAGTGGGGAACAATGCTAACTGGTACTAGTGCAGCACAGGAAGAGCACAGGAAGTTATCAGCTCACAGGATTTCTGGCAGGATCAACAGCTATTTTATTTCTCTATGTTGAACAGATATAACAAGATGTTTTCAATGGTATATTAACAGACCAAAAGGAGCAAATCAGAGATGTTCATTGTTAGGATTTGCATATATATTCAGGGAAGCTGAAATGGCCAGGCTCCAGATTATCATGATGGGTTGTTTGTAAAATTTGGATTGCATTTAACCCTTTCACTGCCAGGCCCCGTTCTCCACTTTTAACCTCATCTGGCTTGAACATTGTTGCAGTTTTTTTTTTTTCAGTTTGTGAAAGAGCACACAGTCCTCATCCTATTCTCCCTGCCACTCATGAATGAACAGGGAAACGCTCAGTACAGAGCACTTTCTGTACTTTTTTAAAAGGAAAATATAGTGAACATGTGATTCATGTTTACTATCTCTTCCATAATTAATGAACACAGGAGTACTAACTACTAAGCACTCTTGTGTTCATTCAAAAGCTCGGTAACCATGAGGGACATTTATTTATACAGCACCAACAATTTACACAGCGCTTTACATTGTCCACATTCACATCAGTCCCTGTCCTCAAAGAGCTTACAATCTAAGGTCCCTATCTCACATGCATACATACAATTTAGATAGTAGCCAATTAAAGGAGAACTATGGGGTCAAGGCTTTTCCCCATAGTTCTCCTTAGGGTAATGGGAGGACGCAAACTAGCGTCCTCCCGTCACCCTAGGCTCAGAATACCGCGCGCTGCTGCTGTATACTGAGACGCCGCAGCTGAAGCGGATCCCGACAATTATGCCAGGATCCGCCCAGCTGCGTGAGTGACAGCTGGCTCTGCCTATCTAGAGGCAGAGCCAGCTGTACCCGCCCCCTCCCCCGTCCGTTCCGCCAGTCAACGCTGGCGGATCGGAGCGGGGAGGGGGGAATCCAGCCCCTCCCCTGTCACGGCAGAGAGCGAATGCCGGTATGTGTTCGCTCACCTCCCGATCTACTGAGCCGACCTGTGACAGTCTCATAGTGACCTGGCCAGCTGAAAACGTTTCTGTTCCGCCGTATACTCCACATCGGTGGTAGCGAAAAGGTTAAGGACGCGTTATTACATTTCACAACTTTTTGGCAAATGCAGATGCCATTTTTTTTTTTTTAACACAAATGCCTGAATGTCTGAAGAGGCAAACTGATAGCCCACTAGGGGAGAGAACATAGTGGAATGTTTAAAAACTCTGGGCACAAGGAGTGAAATTTCAGAAGCCAGCTGATGTCTTATTAAATTGAAATTGTTGAATAACTCCACCACTAGATATAAGATAGTGGTCTGGGTGACGCAAACAACTGTACAAATGCATTTTTTCTCCCATTATTTTTGTCAAACGAACATGTTGGGGTTTTTTTTCATGGTAAAGAGGAACTGAACCCTGGAAACTGTGCGGAAAAAAAAAGCAGGCAGAAGGCAAAGGGCTTGTCCCAGTATTGCATGTGGTCTCAATGCAGCAGATCATTCCCAGTTAGTGTTGCCATCTTTTCTTCCAGCGAAACTCACCGTAGCGACTGACGGAAAATCTTACCATACCTTGTTCTGAACTGTGTCTCTGTGTGCAGGCAGCCATCTTAATGGCGGCTGGACTTTGCTTCTTCATGTCAGAGCCTCCAGGAAAGAGAACAGTGAGTAACTTAGTGGTGACATTACCAAATCTCACTCCAAATCACCTGAGACTAGCACTCAGAGGCAGCAGTGTCATAGATCTCATACTGCAGATATACATATACGAGGCTGCAGACAAGGGAGTATCTATGCACACATTCCATGGGCTGCATTCTGCTAAACTCATTGCAACCAGTGAAGTCAATACACTGAAACAATTTTACTCAGCCCTGTGAATATGCACTTCCTTGCATCACAACTCACAGACCCTGCCTTCTGAACCACAACTCAACGTCTGAACCATGTAACATCCTCATTGCTTGCTAGAAGCAATGAATGATGGCTATGTATTCCTATTACAATGCTGATGTTATAACAGTATAGAATATGCTGGGACTTTACAACTCCTTTAAGTAATTTTACAATTGTATGAACTTCTTTTGACTGGAATAACCCTGCAAAACAATGAACAGTTTTGTAGTCAGTGGCATACTGCATACAGAATAGGAACTTCTAATTTGGACAGGTTACACTGGCACAGACAGTCAGTCTGCCATTTTTACATGTTAATCTGTTGAAGCTCGGAGGTGACAATGACAAACCGCGTGCCTGCCAGCCTGGGAAAATTACGTCAATCAGTGCTGAGAAAGGTCTGCAAATAGTTTTCTTAAATAGCACTGAAAGCCTATTACCGTTAAATCTGGGTTTGTTTGTTTCATAAATTGGACTTGTTGCATCCTAGCAACTGTTGTTTCAGCTCTCTGTGATGGTCACCCAGTGCCTTGTGTTCAGGGTGAAAAGGACACCTGTGCAAGCACTAAATACCATCCGTCAGAGGCAACATCCAATCCTTCCCATAAGCCGTTCCTACCATTTATCTGACACTTAGAGGGGGAATGGGCTATTATGGGTATACCCAGGGTCGGATTTACTCTCTCTGCTGCCCCAATACCAGGTTTCTCAATGCGCCCCCCAGTATGCAGGTGGCATAAAAGTGATCTCTGCGACATCACCGAGATCACTTGTACAAAACAAGTGGCCGCTTCCCCGCTGAAAATTTAGCCCTGCTTGCCCAAAGAAGGGCTGAAAGTAAAAAACAACTACCCGCCCGGCGCCTGGAACTACATGTGCTGGGTGTGGGGAGATAGGAATTCCACGACCCTGCTGCCCCGAGGCCGGGTCCCGGTTGGTCTTGTGGGAAATCCGGCCCTGGGTACACCTTGGGGTAAAAAAATCTATGGATTCCAACTTCAGAAGCGATCGTTTCTAAGGAAGTTTACCGGTTTGTAAAAAATTTGGGGAGTTTGTGTTTATTTTTAGTTAAAGACCAACTCCAGGCAAAAAATTGTTTAACCCTTACAGTAGGGCAACCCCGGCACTGCAACTTTTAACTGGTCCCTGTAGCATCTCTCCCCCTTCGCTGCAGCGGTCTAAGGTCCCTGAGTCATCATGTTCTATACACAGCGTATAGGACATGAAGAAGCCAAGGAAAATTCCATTCGCTGCCATGTAGGAGGGGGCAGGCTGGAGGGAGCGCTGTGACAGCTGGCCAGCTCGGAGGATTGGGTGAGTATATTTATTTTATTTTTGTCCCTAGACAAAAACAAGCCGTAAGCCCTTACAGTGCAAGGGTAGTCCCACTGCAAGGGTTAACATGTTGCCCGGAGTTCTTAACCACTTGCTGAACCGGGTGTTAAACCCCTTTCCTGTTCAGGCCATTTTACAGTATTCAGTGCTGCAGTACTTTGACTGACATTTATTGAGTCATGCAACGCTGTACTGAAATACATTTTATAGCATTTTTTGATAGAGGTTTCTTTTGGTGGTATTTAATCACCACTGGGGGTTTTTATTTTTTACTATAATGACAAAAGTACCCAAAATTGTGGGGAAAAAACCTGCTTTCCCTACGTTATGTTATAAAACATTTATTATTACCCAATTTTTGGTAAAATATAAAAGATGGAGTCACGTTGGGTAAATTGCATGCGCCCGCTAAATCGCAAAAAACTACAATGCCTAAAATTGCCCATACGCTTCGTTTTAAAAGCTCATCAGTTTAGTGTTATCAGTGACTAATGGTCCTGCAATTATTGCTCACACTCTGACCTTCGTGCCAATATGTAACCTGTGTGGTGTAATCATTGTTTTCGCACATAGGCGCGCCCAGCACGTATTTACGTTCATAAGTGGGTGTATGCGGAGGTGGGGGACTTTTTTTAGACTTTCATTATTTTTTTAACTTTTTTTTACACTTAACTTTATTGCTATCACACAGGGGGATTAAAATCTGCTTCACCAACTTCTTCTCTGGCTAGCAGCCAGAGAAATGACAGCTAATGGAGGAAGTGATGTAATAGACATCACTTCCGCCTTTAGAGAGAGAAGGAGGAGAGATCAGCGGTGGGTAAATGCCCAGGTAGCAAGCAATTGAGTTGCAAGTTTGAAAATGAATTGCTAAACTATTGCAGACACAAGTTTGTTGCACAATTACAGCAAGTCTGCACTGCGAGTCTCCAGATCAACGTGCTTTGCAAAAGTGCTGTAAACTTGCAGAGCTCTTGCTAAGACCTGCAGGACTCTTGCTGTAGAGTTGCCAAGCAAATTTGCTACAAATTAAAAAAGTGTCAACTAGAACTTGTGCTGCGAGTGTTCTGCAAGTCTACAACTTGCCAGGAATGTGTGCAGCAAGTTAGAAAGAATTACAATTTAACCCTGCCACAAGTTTGTTGCAAGATATCCTTACTACCTGGGTAGTAGCCACTGTTCCGGTGTTCTTGGTCCCGCGCATCGCAGGGGGGACAGCGGTGCCCAGGATAACCAGCAGCGACATACTGTGCGATCAGCTAGCTGTAGAGCTGGCTGAATGCTTGTATGTAACAGCAGGCAATGGCTGTTTACCTTCCCGGCAGGATTCTGCTCACACCAGAGCCGTAGCAAGCTCCTTTTGCGCCCGAGGCAAGAACAAAAAATTGTCCCCCCCCCCCCCCCCCAACAGACGTGTGCGGTATGCGACGCCATGCGCCCCGATCCCAGGATGGCGGCCAAATCTTAAATAGCATAACATTTTTTTTCGTTTGACGAAACTAATTACATTTTTTTTCGTTTTCGTTCATTTCATCCAAAACAAATTTTTAGTCTTAGCACAGGTCTAGTAATATGTGTGTGTGTGAGTGTGAGGGGTGCTTTTTGTTTTTTTAATATTTTTTTTTACTGTTGGGGGCTTCCGGGAAATATTAGGGGTCTAAACAGACCCCTGACATTTCCCTTTTGAAATAGAAAAAGAGATTGAGGACACAGAGTCCTCTGCCCATACAGGCGGGGGAGAGCAGCGGGGATCCGAGGAGAAGCTGGAGCCTGTGCCGCCCCTCTTCTCCCTGCTGAGCCGCAGCTGTGTTGGCCTCCTGGCGCCCCTGTTGCCAGTGGCGCCTTGTGCTCGCCTTGGCAACAGGGGCAAGGGGGCGCAGCCAGACTGGCACTGGCTGCCCCCCCTCTCAGCTGCGCCTGAGGCAAGTGCCTCACTCGCCCCATGGAAGCTACAGCCCTGGCTCACACGCCTGCAGAAAAAGAAATCACGTAAATGTATGTCCACCCGCCGGGAAGCATCCGCCGTCCGCCCGTGTTTTTACAATGGGCAAACGGCAAGTTTCAGTACAGCGCTGCATGACGGAATAAATGTCAGTCAAAGTACCGCAGCGCTGAATACTGAAAAATGGCCTGGATGGGAAGGGGGTTTAACACCGTGGATGTCAACTGGTTAAGCTAGTAACTAGGCAAAAAAAGCTTGACAAATGTGCAGTATGAGTATTTTTCAGCCATTCCCATTGAAGTCTATTGGGGCCAAAATGGTTGACTCTTCTCCGAGCTACAGGTATTCTGCTACAAGTGACAGAACACTCAGTTGTGGATAGGGTTCATTGAAAATAATGGGATTCCAACTGTTCTGTTCGAATACCTGAATCCTTAGGTATTGGAGCTACAAAATTCTCAGTTGTCAATGAAGCCTTAGTGACCTCGCTAGCTGGGAAGAGAGAAGTAAGTAGGGAGTTGTCCGTGCATTGGGCAAATTGTACGGGTACAACAACATAGCCCACTAATCATGGACATGCAAATGTTTCTCCACTCGTGACACATCTGCCCCTTCCATGGTCAGACAACCATTACAATTGAAGTAGTATTAAACCCTCAAAATGTTTTCAATAATTAATACATGTCAAACAAATCTACATTGCCCAGCAAAGCATTTGTTAAAATTTGTGCCCAAGCACTTACAGTCATCATGTTTCTAAACAGCTGGCTCCAACTCTCTCAGCTCAGCTTCCCTGAACTTCCTGTCCAGTTTAAGATCACAAGGGACAGTGCAGACTCCAGCAACTGTTCATCTACTAGCTTGGGGAAGGGAAGAGTGGGAAGCAAAGAGGTGGGGAGAGACTTGCCTTGCTGTGCCTGTGTGTTTGTGCAGACACACACGGCTTACTAGCACACACATGGGTGGCTCCATAAAACGGAGCAAGTGGAAGGAACCACCCTAAAACAGGATATCAGGGCCACCACTCCAAGCTTGCTACTATTATGGACTAAAATAGTTTATTAATTTGCATTGAAATTATAGTCTATCACAGACGCAAGCTTGGAGTGGTGGCTACTTTACAACACACACTGGGGGGAATTTATCAAAACTGGAGCAAACAGAATCTGGAGCAGTTGCCCACGGCAACCAATCAGCTTCTATCTTCAATTTGCTCAGGCAAGATTTGAACTGCATGTGAGAGAGATGCTGATTAGCTGCAGTGCAAATCTGCTCCAGATTTTGTCTGCTCCTGTCTTACTCTTTTCCGCCACCTCGTTTTGAATTTCTGCAATCATGATTTCCCCTTTTAAAAGTGACACAATGAGTTTAGTGTCACTTTAAGCTTACAGGTCTGTAGATACTTGTTAAAGACTTTGATCCCTTTTTAAATTTAGGCATCACATTGTCTTACTCTTTTCCGCCACCTAGTTTTGAATTTCTGCAATCATGATTTCCCCTTTTAAATTTTTTAAAAATATTCTTATTAAATTTTAAATGATGAAATTGTTAATTATGATTATTATTATTATTATTAATATTGTTGATTACTTTATTGTTATGTGTTTTAAATACCCTTTTGTTATTCTTTATGGCTTTTTGTAAAACTGGATCTTCACTTGAAACACCCCACCATGTGCGATAGAAATTATATAAAACACATGATCAGGTATTTCAAGTGAACACAGCTTCACCAAATTTACTAACATTCACTTTGCAAAGTGGGCAATCACAATTTCATTGTATTAGCTAAAGATACACACACAGTAGTGAGGTAGGACTCGGTGGAGGGGGCAGGTATTCTACACACTCTAAAATGTCAGATGTTTACAGGAGATGGAGATCATCAATACAGCTGGCCATCCTACAGCTGTACTGCCGGAAAGGTAAGTGCACATCTGCCTATTTTACAAGCTGGGCTTAATTTAAACTTGTGCTCCTAATGACAGGGTCATTGTATGTAAATCATGCCCAATAAGTTCTGCCGGCAACAAGCTTCTATTAGCACAGCTGAAACTGCTGTATGTGTGAAAAGAAGACTAGAGCGCCATCATCTGGCTTGATAGAAGTTTGAGTAACTTTAATTTGCAATATGCCATTTTTCTAATTAAAAAAATATATGTTTTTTAAATGTGTTTTTTAGCCCTGATCCTAATGAATCAATATACATATATATCTAGTGAGGCAGTGCCCAACATTGATATTTCTGATTCAGTTCAATAGTCACACTGCAAGTATGATGTCCTATTCAGAAAATCCGATTCCTGGAATCTTGGAGTTCCCCTGCCTTTTCCGTCTCTTATATGAGCCAAAGCAATAATTATTTAAAGGTTGCGTCTGTGGAATAGACACTCATCTGGATGTGAATGCTTGTAACAGATCTATCACAAACATTCCCCATAAAAAGAGAGGAAAACACAGTTCAAAGCTTAAAAATGCACATAGCGTTATAAAAATGATGTGTTTTAGCAGACATCGTAAAAGTGGATAGACATAGAATGGTGTTATTCTGGAACCTTGGGTTATACAGCCACCTTCAGGAGATTGGACAGAGCAGAGCTGTAAAGACACCCCAGTATAATGCCTACCACTTCCAGCATACTAGTGTCTAGGGAAGGGGTTTGAATTCGGGCTGACGCAGGGATTGAGCTAAACTTTGGTTGTTGTTCAACTAAATGGCAAATTCTTGGGTTTGTTCATCAAGTGTCAAAACAAATCCACCATAATGCTTTGCATGCATTGTGAACTGTGGTCAGGTGGAACAGTCTGGCCAGTAATGTGGTTTTAACATATGTCAACCCCCTCACTATAAAATGCAGGTGTTCCATCTGCCTTTTGTCAGTGCATATAGTAAGGAGACAGCTTACAGTGATTGCAGGAGGATACAGTTAGCCCTCGTTCACACCTGAACGTTTTGTAGCGCGTTCTACGCTCGACGAACGCTCTACAAAACGCTCAAAAATATAAATCCCATTGTATTCAATGGTCTCGTTCCCACTTTGGCGTATTTCCACCCGTCCCTAACGCGCTACAAAACGGCTCACGCCTGAAAAGGTACATGTACTACTTTGAGCCGTTTTGTTGCGCGTTTCCATTGGGATACAGCCAAGTAGCCTTCGGAAACGCGCGTTTGTCGCGTGACTTTTTTTACCGCGAATCGCGGTAAAAAACGCGCGACAGACGCGCATATGCAATACGCCTAGGTGTGAACGAGACCTTAATGCTACTGTACAGTGCTAGTGTGCTACCACAGAGCTATACGTTGCTATATACAGTGCTGAATAGTGCAACTGCTGCATTTCAGTGATTTTCAGTGTGGTGGGCTACAGAGAGTTTATAACACCCCCTCCCCATATTCACTGTGCTGCTTTTTGGTGTATTTCACGTCTAACCTTTTTTTTTTTTCACTTCTAAAAAAAAAAAATACAAAATATTTTTTTTGTTTTGGTTATAGTTTTTTAGGGTTGGCGTTTTGAGTTTTAGTTTATTTCTATATAATTTTGATAGTGTCTTTTAATTTTTTTAAGGGTCAGTAGCAGAGCAAACTTGTTGGTGACACAGGCAAAGCTGCTCTTGGTTAACACCACACATCCGCATCCTATCCAGTTGACTGCACAAAATCACCACATTGTAAAGTGCACCAAAGCACCTCATCCCCCATACACCTATTGGCATAGCTGGTAATAAAAATAAGGTAAACTTCTGTTACCATGATGTTAGGAATAATTGAAGAGAGAGGCAGAGGTTGTTCATGTGCAAGGGGAAAGTAGGTTGTCAGGCCACACCTTTGAGAGGCACATCTGCCTTACTTTTTTGCAGAGCTTGCAGAGGAGGTGGTTGAGTAACCAAGGCTTCTTCATCCTCCTCCCAGGTGCAGAGCAGTGCACTGTCATCAGCAGCTGCAAATGCACCCTGCTCTTCCACAGCTAATCCCATTGTAGCCCCCAAATTGGGATTTATAATTGTATAATTATTTTAGCACAGCTTTAATAACTTTCTGCAGGAGGATGTGCAGCAATAATTGTATCTGATGTTTAGGAGAAGAGCAACAGGGACATGGAAAGAGGGCACAACAGGCAGGTAGAACCGATTGCCAGTGACCTAGAGGCTGTACAATGGCCTAGGCAAAACACTGCCATGCTGTTTTGCAGCTGGTATGCTGGGGGGACAAGAGTCTCACTAAAATTTTTATGACAATGACAAAACCTGCCTAGTCTCTCCCACTGATTTTGCATTCTAGTAAAAAAAGATTCCATAATGTGCATCTAATCTGTACAATTTTTCTGGCTTTCCCTATGAAAAACACAGAATAATGATCCTCTGGACATGCCTACTGCTGACTGGTTACAGAAGGCTTAACCCTTTCTCCTCTGGAGTACATAGTTGAGGGTGTACCCCTAGTGGGATTTTGCTCATTTTCTATAGTAAATCAGAGGTACAAGGTAGGGGGGTTACACGGGCCCTGCCCTGTCCACATTCCAGTGCTGGGAAGCAGAAGACTGGACCACCAGCTATGGTGGAACTGTGGAGTAATGTGAGTATTACTGTGTATGAGTCCATCCCTAGAAAAAATGGGGGCTGGGGCATTTTTTATTATTTTAATGTGCTCAGTTTTAAATATTAAATGACAAAAGATGGAAATTCAGATATGTTATGACATCTGTCCACATAAATGGGTATATTATGCCTGGGTCTGGCCACTCAGATTATCTGCAGATAACATTCCGCTATGATTTTGTAAAACTTCCAACATATTTTTAAAATGTTGCTTTCTTCCAATAATGCCACTGTGGGCAAAATCACTACACTGTGTGTGTACTGTGGATCCATGGAAGTTCCATTTCCTGGTAGTTGGTGTTGTTTTTTTCCTTCAGAAGTTCTTATAAAGCTTGAAGCCAAATGTCAGGCATCCCCTGCAACAGGAGCTTAATTTTCGATGGCAGGCTTGTTGGAAATACTACAGCATACACTGATCTGTTTTACTGACATTTAGAGATGCAATATTATCTTTTGAGCTCTAGGCGGCAGTATACTGCAATGTTGGTCTCTATGCTTACTTATCTATGATATACACAGGAAGTTCTATCTGTATATATGTTTCCTGTTAATGATGTATTCCTGTATGCATACATGTAAGGTCCTTCTAAGTAAAACTTAATTCAGCATTTCTTAAGATCTCAGTGCTTCATTTAAACACATAACAAGCAAGGCTTACAAAGCGTCCGTTGGGCTACAGGAATGCCAGGGCTGCTCTTATTACATCACTGATACTGCTCTGCTGGCGCTTTACTTAGCAGTCACATGTGCATAGTAAGGAAGTCATCTGTTGCTTTAGAAGAGGAGCAAGTAAGTTTGATCAAAATCAAATCCTCAACAAAAATACAGTGTTACTTTAAGTCAGTCTGTAACTTCTTTTACATTTGGCCATGAATAAGCATGCGTGGCCGAATCATTTCCAGGTTTTTGTCAGATGTAGGCCTTTTTACTAATCTTTGTCCATATTGGAAACATCTGGCCACTGAACGCACTGTTCCCCTGTCCATAACATGCAGGACGTGATACCGTATTTATATACAGCTATTCCTCACTTAACGACCGAGTTCCATTCCTACGACTAGGTCGTTACACGAATTGGTTGTTAAGCAAGGAACTGTATACAGTACTGTAGTGTTGGAGATGAACAGTACTTTACAATGTATTGTAAATCTGTATATACAGTACCTACCGAGAATAGTAGAGGAGAACAGAGTACAGTACTGTATGCAAGATGAAGTCGGTGAGACGCCGCACTGCCGTTGCCACATTCCCGCACGTACTGTCGGAGAGCTGTTCGCAGGGGCTGACTGGCAACTTTTAGCTCAGGGGGCAAGTACAACCCAGAGGCCCATGGTGGAGCAACTTGGCCCCCCTCCCGTTCTGCCACACCTCCGCATTCTCTTCGCCCGTCTGCCACTTTTGCCATCCATGTAACGGTAGTGTGAATGGTCGGGTGATGTGAGGACTCCTAGGAAGTCCATGAAAGGGGTGACTGGCTAGGGGATGATGCTCTCCTCCCACTGGGCTCCCTACATGGTTCTGGCCTTACTCCTCTCCATGTCTACTACTTAGGCACTCTCGCCCACTGTAGACCGCCGCTGGCTGTCCATGCTTCTGGGCTGTGAGCTGTGGGAGGTTAGTAGGAGGGGCCGGACAGTGTCAAAGTCAGTGTTCTATAATTTTTCTCAATCCTATACATTTAATTTGTAGAGACCCGTCCACGGGGGCCTTCAGAGGTCAGCCTTGAGGAGCGAGCGGCCGCCGAGTACAGAGCCGCATCTGTAGCGTCTCTGTACTCTGTAAGTGGCGGCGGAGGGGGCCACTGCACCGGCGGCCGGAGGATTCTTTTAGCGTTGGCCAATGACGGGCCCCCTGACAGCCGCGGGCAGGGGCCATTTTTAAATTGCCACCCTGCCCCCCGGCCCAGTCCTCCCCTGGCTGGTCGTATGTCCGAGCGGTCGCTAAACAGGTAGGTCGTTAAGTGAGAAATAGCTGTATCAACAGGATATTCCGTTCCATTTTACAGAATACACATATCCATTCTCATCTGTGGTTCTCCGTCAAGAAGCGACAGAGCAATCCCTCTTCCAAGAAGATTAATATGCGTCACGCAGGCAGACACAAACTGTACATGGATAGAGACGATTAAGGCAGAAGCCCAAAAACCTGACAGTATTGTTTATGGGAAGAAATTGGAGACCCAGGTGACCTTATACAATCAAAAGTGCTTGCTCCTAATTCTTACACCAGTCAAAATGTACCTAGCTATAGTCAGACCAATAAAAGATTCTGATTGGAAATACAAGTTTGGTGTAGTTACACTTATTTCAGAGAAAAGACCCGCCACTTCCATGGATTGGTTGGATGGATCCATGGATTCACATCTATGTGTTGTGCTGCAATCCTTTTGGACTTCCAAGTTTAAGCAGCCAGGCAATCTAGAGAGTGATATGTCGCTGAATTGGAAATAGGTCAGTATAAGACTAGTTGGATGCTCTGATATAATGGTAACACCACCAATGGTGCAGTTTTACTTTAGTTGCAACCCTAGCAACCAACTAGAATCCATCTTGTAGCGGCCTGACTATAGCTGATATACTATGAAGTCCTGTTTTGGGGGGGGGGGGGTCATGTGAGATGACTCTCTCCAATCAGCTACCACTGCCCACCTGTAGGTACCTTTAAAACCCAGAGCCTCCGCTAAGTGGGTGTATGGGACTGGATATATCTTCTTTTTTTTTTTATTCAAAAATGTCTTTATTAAAACGTATAAAAACACATAAAGTACAAAGTCTCAGTGTAGCCGATGCATAGCCAGAGAACAAAGAACAAAACCAAAAGAGATGCATATATTAGATCCATAACCATACAGATGTACTATTACAGCGGAGAGATGAACATTTCATGCCCTATGATGTTGCAGTGAGCCATTGCTGCTTAGTATATGCATGACATGTTTTTCACAGTCAAAGTTAAAAGGGCGTATGCATCTCCTTCTCAACTTGCGAGCAGCTCAAAAAAGACCAATCGTATGGGAAGTTATAAAGGTCTGAGCCACGTAAGCCGCACTGGGGATTGTAACGTCTTCAGTTTAGTACTGCAAAACGCAAGAGTCGCTTGCGTGGATGTTTCTTTATGCGACAGTGCCTCCGCCCAGCTGGGCGGTGTACAAGTGGGACCCCCATTTGAGAATTGCCTGGTCCCTGGGTATATTCTTCTGTACAGTACTTACAACTCTGGTCAGTAGTAGATACTAGTAATGAACTTCAGTCACTTGTAGTATATTTAAAGTAGTTTTATTTTGCACATGCATGGAGAATAAAAGGTAGGAGTATGAGGGAGCACAGGATACCCTTACACCAAAGCATATTCCTCTGGTCTTCTATATAGATGTATATCTTTCTGGTTCCTCCTTCTATAAAACTTTACTGGCTGGACCCATACCATGTAAATGTGGCTCCTTGTAACTGAGGTTTTAGTGTATGATCAGTCATTACATCAAGGCAGGACAGCAGTGGAAGATTCTAGTGTTTGCTACTGAAACTCAGTCGGTCACTCACCATTTCTGTGGGGGACACCTGCAGCTTGCTTCCTCTAGGCCAGGATAACACTCAATTGCAGTCAGCATCTTAAAGACACCTACCAGACTGGGAGATCCTCACAGCTTCCAGGCCTGGGGCCTAGTTTAGTAAATCACTGTAGTATCCTCACATGGGAACACACTGGAGGGAAAGAGACTGTGCCAGGAAGTGCCTCAGATATTAAATAGCTCTCCCAGCCTAGCACAGCAGGCTCCCCAGACTTACTGATTGGCCAAGCATTAAACATCCTTCATGTGGAGTATTATCTCTAACACACCCTGCTGGTGGACCCCTCAACACAGCATGTGACTGAGAAAAAGCACTGAGCACTAGCCAGCACAGCTAAATTGACTAATCTACCCTAACAGATCACAAAAAAGCTGTCTAGAAATAAGTTTGGATGGACTGACCCTTTAAGATTGTTGCATCTTTTGATCGTTTTCTATTTACATGTGGGAAGAAATGTCTGCATTAAATAATTTCAGAGAGATACATACTGCTATGTGTTATATCTTCTAAAAGGGAAAAAAATGAAAATGAAACCAACTAATAAAAGGAACCGTGAAATTGACCTGGAAACTGAGCTTAGCCTCTTCGATTCTCAGAGGATAAACATGCTATCTGTGCAATCAGTTATTTCCGATGTAGCAATGGCAGATGTTTAGTGGAATTAGGACAGTCAGCCTCTTTGTATTTGTACATTTGTCTGGTGCTTTGATGGTCTGTGGCTGCTGTTCAATGTGCTGCTCTCTTTGCTGCAGTTGCTTTGCATTCCTGCTCAGCCCATGACGTGTGGCTGGCACATGGGGGAGAAAAATTTCAATCTGCATTCCCCCTGACCCGTAACACCTCTTTGCACTGTGATCGGACCACTGAACATTAATACGCTTATGTATTGCAATGTAATGACTCATTTTGAAATAACATGGTTATTATGCCGTCATAGAAAATATTACACTTCTTTGGGAGTATACAGGTTAGATTAAGTCCTATGCAACTTTTAAAGGAAACCTATATTGAGAGAAAGATGTGGTCTACTTTATGAAGTTCACATGGGAAGTTCCTTTATGAAGTTCACACGGGAAGTTCACATGGGAAGGCTGGCAGTTTAATTACAAGTGTTCCCGGCGACATTGCAGCACAGTGCAGCAGAGCGGTGTGGGGGCGGAGACAGCCAGCGCTGTCACAGGAGGCTGGGCTCTCCTCTTGCAGCCTCCTATGACAGTGTGTGTCAGAGAGGAGAACGGGTACAAGCACTCAGCGATCAGTGATTTACATGTTTGTACATAATTGAGGACCTGGTATGTAAACTATATCCTCAATTATGAATGAACGGGAGTGATCTATATCTCCTCCTGTTCATTCATAATTGTAGTTATAGTAAACATACCATGTTATCAATGAACAGGAACACTCATAAAGGATTCCTGTTCATTGATAACAGGGGACACAGAAAAAGAGATTGAGGACTCTGTGTCCTCAATCTCTTTTTCTATTTTTAAAGGGAAATATTAGGGGTCTGTTTAGACCCCCAATATTTCCCCGAAGCCCCTAAAAGTAAAGTAAAGTAAAAAATAAAAATATTTAATAAAAAAATAATTAATAAATAAA
>NW_017306447.1:1044478-1046216 GCF_000935625.1 Nanorana parkeri | reverse complement strand
GGCTAAAAAAAAATTCTGCCCTGGGCGCCCAGAACTCTGGTTACGCCACTGATAGCCACCCTAGGAGGCCACCTCAGGCAGCGGTATGTTCACGCACACATACGTATGCGGTCAGCTCAGTTATGCAGAACCTGTTAACAGTGCAGGATCAGTGTCACTGAGCACAGTGCTGCCAACCACTGTGTCTGCCTTTGTTACAGGCGCTGTCGCTGGTGAGACTCTCACTTTTAACAGGCTCGGCAAAACTGAGCTGACTGCGTGTGTGCTTGTGTATACACAGACAGAGCTACCACTGCCCAAGGTGGCCCTATTTTCCTCAGTGGGGATGGGGCAGTGGCGTATCCACTGATTGCCAGGAGCTGGGCAGGACGCTGGTCAGAGTGTCCCTGGTTGCTACAAGTTGGGTGGGGAGATGTGTAAGGGCCACACTTCTCCCCGCCCGGCTCTTACCAACCAGAGCATGCGGTGAGATGTGTAGCTGGATGGGTCGCTGGCCAGAGAGTCCCAGGTTGCTAAGAGCTGGGTAGGGAGATGTGTATGTTCCGCCACTGGTTGCCAGAAGCTGGGCAGGAAGCCAGGTGTGCAATTTGTTAAAGAATATAGAAGATAGATTCTAACAGGTCACTGTGATGTACTGCATTGCATTTGTTTCAGCATTCTTACAGAATAAAGCTTCTAGTACAGTGGACTTGTGGCATGTTGGGCAGTGACTCACCTTTGAGCGCAATGCTCCTGACATATGGGCAACAGGTGCATAGTGACTGGCAAAGGGCCCAAAATCAAAATCAAGTAGATGCAGTATCTAGCAGGTGCCATAGTGTGAGACCACAATGACTACTATTTCAGATATGACTGGCATGTATATTTAGTAGCTCAGGTGTTTGGAAACACTTAGAGGGGAATTTATCAAAACTGGAGCAGACAAAATCTGTAGCAGCTGTGCATGGCAACCAATCAGCTTCTTTCTTCAGTTTGTTAAGATTTGAAAACGAAATAGAGAAGCTGATTTGTTGCCATGCACAGCTGCTCCAGTTTTGATAAATTCCCCTCAGAGCATTTTATTTGATTTCAGACAGTGACATTACCTCTTTTTTCACCTAGACACGTATGAAATAATAAGTTAATGTTGAATATCTAAGGTCCAGGCAAATTTTTATTCAGTGTTTGGATAGACAAGGAAAGAGTTCAGCTCTTAGGAGGATTAATGCAAATATCAAAACGCTTTGATTCATGAGTGTCCATCTAGACAGACTGTATTTGCATGCAGACTGCCCTAAGTAACACCCACTTGTGATGTTGAACCTCCATTATTGAAAAAACTTGAATTCAATTGTTGAAAGGGGAGGGCTAGGGACAGTAAGGCTGGGGAGGAAAGCACTACATGATGCTGGATGTCCACCAGCCAGGAAATGAGGCAACTCTGTCTGACTTGCAGCAGCTTCTCTTTCACATTGTGAGAAGCTCACAATGTGCAATGCCATTTAGAATAAGACATTTCAGTATAGGAAAAGAGCCTGAACAAATGTGCAAAACTGAAAGTAAGGCTGGGGGTCAGCTTTAATTTATTATGACACAAACATGTCTAATTGAAAATAATGTAATGTCAATTTTGTGTCTCAAATGATAAAATGACAAGTTTGTTTTAACAAGACACAGCCACTAAACATGTCAGCCAGACATACTGTATACCAAAAGCTACTCCTTGTGACTTCTCAGTGACTTATGTCATATAAGACTT
>NW_017306447.1:1024014-1044430 GCF_000935625.1 Nanorana parkeri | reverse complement strand
TATGTCATATAAGACTTCAAACTTTTATAATAACAACAATAATAATAATAATAATAATAATAATAATAACTATGGTGCTTTTTGTTCACCTTTTGATTTCTTCCAGGTAGCGTTTGATACTTTGCTCTATTAGTCATTAAAATTTATCTATAGCCATTTTTAGTGTATGTAGTATATGTATAGCAATTAGCTTTAGTTCTGGATACAGTAGAGAAGGGTTAAAACTCCTGCCAGTTTATTACTTGTTGTCTGTGTACTAGTGTGGAAATTTCCCAACTCTATAGCTGGTGCCTTTCTGCATTGTTGTATAATGTATTGCTGGGGTTTGTAGTCCTCTATAGCTGGTGATATTCTGCATTGTTGTATAATGTATTGCTGGGATTTGTAGTCCTCTATAGCTGGCAGTATTCTGCATTGCTGTATAACGTATTGCTGGGATTTGTAGTCATCTAATGCTGGTGGTATTCTGCATTGCTGTATAATGTATCGCTGGGATTTGTAGTCATCTAAAGCTGGTGGTATTCTGCATTGCTGTATAATGTATTGCTAAGATTTGTAGCTCTCTAAAGCTGGTGATATTCTGCATTGCTGTTTAATATATTGCTGAGATATATAGTCCTCTATAGCTGGTGGTATTCTGCATTGCTGTATAATGTATTGCTGGGATTTGTAGTCATATATAGCTGGTGGTATTCTGCATTGCTGTATAAGGTATTGCTGGGATTTGTAGTCCTCTGTAGCTGAAGGTAGTCTGCATTGCTGTATAATGTATTGCTGGGATTTGTAGTTCTCTATAGCTGGTAGTATTCTGCATGGTTGTATAATGTGCTAAGATTTTTAGTCCTTCTACAGCTTGGAGTCAAAGGCAGAACTACCAGGGTCGCAGCAGTTGCAGCTGTTGCTGGGGCCCCGGTACTTTACCACTGTCCTAAAATCATTAGCCTGTATTGTTTTAGAAAAATTGTCACGTGTCGAAAAGTATCGGTAATCGGCGAGTACTCGAGGAACAGTACTTGTACTTGGTCTTGAACAAATGGTATCTAACACTTTCAAATTCTATCTAAAACTTAAAATAAAAAGGTTTTGCCCAGGGATACACTTTAAGGGTAATCAATGAATTATATGCAAGGCTTGTGTTTTGAATATTATTTGGAATGCAGAAGCTGTGATGACATTTGTGAAATGTTTGGTGGTAGTTGAAGTCTTGAATCAATGTAATGACGTCCAGAAGAGTGTTTTGCAGGTCCAGGCATACAACTGTTGCTGTGTTTAAACAGTACTAGCGTTATGAATGTGCCAACAATAAACTTTAGATTGTGCTGTCTTATAGAATTTTTCAACTTTGTCCTCACATACCCTCAAGACACACAGCCAGGTTTCCATAAGCCTCTGTATTCAGGGGCTGACACCTCAGCAGTAGGAAAACATCTGCGTGTTTTATACCTGTTTCCAATGAGAAAGACAGTAACGTGAAAATGGGAAGTACATTTCTGAAAGTTAAACATAATATTATTGCACATCAGATGAAATTTAAAGCAGAACTCCAGCAAAATCAAATCATAACCCTTACAGTGGGACTACCCCTGCACTGCTCATTTTATCTAGGGAGCGAAAGTAGCAAAGCTATACTCACCCAAACCCCAATCCTGGCTTGCTCTTATACCACTCCCTCCAGCCTGTATCCTTCTCCGCTCCAGCGATGGAATGTCCCTTTGCATTCTCACGTCCAGTACACTGTACAGGATGTGATGACTCACTGGACCTTAGATTGCTGGAGCGGAGGGGGAGCCAGAAGGAAAGGACTAGTGTAAGAGCAAGCCAGGATCATGGTTCGGGTGAGTATAACTTTGTTATTTTAAAATAGCCACCACTTCAAGCTCACTCCTGAGATGAACTACAATCTCAATACAAATTAGTAAACTAAATGTGAGATTGTAGTCTATCATGGGAGTGAGCTTGGAGTAGTAGCTAACAAAAATTTAGATTATTTGTGCATCACTAGGCTGTAGATCCTTAAATCATCTCTGAATTGGTCCCGACACTTTCCTTCCTCCTGGAGGGTGGCTACTTTTGTTCCCTATGGTCTCTGTGTATGTGTTGTAAAGTAGTCACCGCACCAATCTAACTCCCGTGATGGACTACAATCTCATGTTCAGTCTACTAATTTGTATTGAGATTGTAGTCCATCATAGGAGTGAGCTTGGAGTGGTGGCTATTTTACAGCACACACAGGGACCATGGGGAACACAAGTAGCCACCCTCCAGAAGGAAGGACAGTGTCAGCACCAATTCAGAGATGATTTGAGGATCTACATCTGAGTAATACACAAATAACGGTACATTTTGTTAATAGTTAAGGTACTTGAAACAAGTTTTGAGGTTAAACTCCTGAGTTTAGTGTCACTTTAAGTAAGGCCTCCTAGGGATCTGGCGTGAGAGGGGTAACGCAGAAGAATAGCTATATGTCTTGGAGCACAAAGCATGGGCCACTGGGCATTGCCCAGATTATTTTTAATATCTTGGATCTCCCTCTAATGTTCCCATCTTCTCCTTTTCCAGTGGTCATTATGAACTTGGGCCTTTGGATGTGCAAAACAGTCACTCTATACTTCCTAGACTCTCCTCAGGAACCAATGAAGTCCTTATAGTAGAGCAAAAGTTGGATTCGTATAAGTGATCGGTCATTCACTCGGCTGCCCTCGGCAGCTTTGTGAATAGACCCCTTTGTTTTCTTGTTCATAAGGAAGTAAGAATAAATTTGAATAATCTGAAGGCACATGGCCTCAAACTACAGACAAGGAGGTGACCTTAAAACGTCTTCAAACAGGCCTCCGTTCACATGTGCGGCTGGGAACACAAATAATAAACATTTTCACACATCCAGCAAAGAAAGCAGAGCCAAGAAACATAAACACTGCGAAACAAGACACACTTCACAAGTACAGGGAGACGGCAGACAGCATAATCCACTGCAGGTCCAACAGTCGCCTCCAGCCAAAGCCATGTTTTTTTCTCAATTTCTGAGAGAGCAAAGTGGCTTCTCCCTCTAAATCTTTCATAATTTGGAGCCTTCTCAATGCCTCGCTCTTCACGCTTTCATTAAACGCTGTCTGAAACCCTAACATTGGTGAGGTTTGGTAACTGGCACTGTTAAATCGTTACATTCATGTATGAATTGTTTTCACTGGCAAGGCACACTGTCTTATTTGTACTAAAAATATGTTTGTCTGTGGGATTTGGTGAAACGAGGCCAGGAAAAAAGGAAGACTGCCATTCCACTTCACTATGGTAACTGAAAAAGAGCTGAGCTTGCTAAACTTGGCCATGGGTGCCCTCCAAAGTTAGCTGGCTGGCAGGACGGTTTTCTTAAAAAGGAAAAACAGAAATTAAAGTTACTTAAACATGAACTTCAAACAGCTAAATACTGAATAATAATATGAAATGCATATGAGGGAGCTGGCAAAGGATTTTCACGTCTGTCCATTAAGTCCTGAGATTTACACAGTTCTGCCCCAAAGCACAGCCTTCTCTAGAAGGAAAAGGGATGTGATCTTTCTCTGCTGCAGTTTTATTCTCAATTTTAGGCATCCCCATCTTCACCCTATGACTGAACAGTGAAACTAGAAGCAGTATACTGATGATTTTTTTGGTACTTTGCTCTCTCGTTCTATCAGTATGTCCCCTGAACTGTAGCACACCTGACTTCTTGTGCTGCTTCTCACTTCCCCTGTACAGACTGCAAGATGTTTATACTGAGTCACATTCAGTTACTTACATTGCTTCCTTTAAAGAATACATTACATAATGTGTTAATGAATACAGAGCTGCAAAAATGTGTAACCAAAGTCTTCTGCGCGATAGTCTAAATAAATACCAAATCCAGTTACTATGTGATGCTCAAGTCTAATAAAGTGAACAAAAAAAACAGCCTTTACCTTTCCTGACTGGGCCAAATCCTCAATTTGTGTCTTACACCCTCCCCCTCCCAGACACTGCAGCTCACAGTGGGAGGGTTTCAGCCACAGAGGCGGTGCTGACAATGTAGAAAGCACTGGGCAAGACTAGGTGTGGGCAGCTGCTGATTGACAAGTTGCAGGCTTGTCAATTACCGTGTTTCCCCGAAAATAAGATAGAGTCTTATATATTTTTTCCCCCCAAAGAATCACACTAGGTCTTATTTTCGGGGGATGTCTTATTTTATTTTTTTAAGAAGATGGAGAAGAAGGGGAGTGAAAAAATACTGTCACACACAGTGTCACAGTACCTGCAGGCTGCAGCTCTCCTGGAGCTCTCCTCTCTGATGCCATCCAGGGAGCCACCTCTCTCGTCGCACGGACCTCCAGTCAGAAGTTCCCTCCATGACTGAGGCTCAGTCCCCTCACCTGACCTCACTCCGACCCCACTGGCCATGCCGTGCTGTGCCGCTGCGTGCTGGGAAATGTAGTTTTCTGCCCGGCGGCAGCAAAAGCCGAGCCAGACAGGTGTGCGGGCGGGCGGCATGCGGGAGCTGCGGCGTTTTATACATGCAGACTCCAGGAGAACAGCTGCTCATATAATTGAGCGTTACTCTCGGACCCCTGGCTGGCTGCTTGAATGCAGCAATACATGTAAGCCCCCCTACCACCAAACTAGGTCTTATTTTCGGGGTAGGTCTTATATTACAGGAATCTCTAAAGATAGTGCTAGATCTTACTTTCGGGGTAGGTCTTATTTTCGGGGAAACACAGTAGCAGTAACAATGCTAATAACCCCCTGCAGTCATTTTGTTTTATCCCACTGTAGTACAAACAGGCACAGATTATGTGAGAGTAGCAAAGAGGATGAACTCAGTGGGCTGTGACCGTAGAAAGAGAACACTGTGCATGTGCAGGGGGATTGGGAAAAGGACAGAGCTCCCTCCAGTCCCACTAGGGGGCACTCATCACTCTGCACGGCTGGTTGGTCCTCAAAGAAGACAGGATGGAGCTTTGAAAACTGGGAGGATTTTTTTAGGCAGGTGTCACTCCTTGTGATAATGGGCTATGGGTATGAAAACAGCATAAGTGCCTATTTGTAAAAATGTATTTGTTTAGGATTATGGAATGGTGATTCGGGATAACATAGGGTATTTTTAATAATGGTGAACTAACCCTTTAATCAAAGTGTTAGCTGTTTGTCTATATCCTTCTGTGTAGAGAAAAGCATATGTAATGAGAGAGAGATCCTTTGTTATTTGGTGCACTTTAATTAAGGAGATGTGTCTGTGTCTTGTATATGCAAGGAAGTTTAGAGTCTAATAAAACATGCCAATATTTTGTTTAATTAACCATGGCGCCTTTTCACTGTGGTGAAAAGGCCCTCAAGTTTTTAAGTTGGGAGGTATGCACTGCTACTTAATGTACAACAAGTCACACTTATACACAGTACTACAGCGAGCAAGGGTTCTTCTCTGCAGCATGCTGGCAGGGGACCGGCTTTTCTGCTCAGGCTGCGACTGCTTTAAAAAAAAATAAACTGCAGGATCTTTTGCTTTGATGAGTCTGGAATGTATTTAGCTGATTTTTAACTGAATGGGCTTTAAGGTACACACTTCAATAATAATACAAAAAGTCACCATATGTATTTCTATATTGAATTTCCATAAGTTCTATCCCACTCCTAATAACCATATCAACCTAGAAATTTGTAAACTTACTTACTGAAGATGCTCATATGCACTGATACAATTTCACTCAGCACTGCAAATATGTACTTACATGTGTCACAACTTACAGAACCTGCCTTCTGAACTACAACTCAACGTCTGAACAATGTAACATTATCATTGCTTGCTAGAAGCAATACATGCTGGGATATATAGTCTTGAGAAATGGAGATTGCATCACATCAAGCAGCAGGGAAAGAGAGACAAAGCACACTGATAATCCAGGAAGTTGTTGAAAGTGATGGGGACACAGAAGGCAGCACTCACGAGATGAAAGGGATTTTTTGAAATAAGCTTTGATTGTATTATCACAATCAACTCTAGTACCGGTATGTATTCCTATTACAATGCTGATGTCATGAGAGGATAGTATATGCTGGGACTTTGGAACTCGTTCAAAGTAGCTTGACTCCTTTTACAAAACCCGGTGATCATATACCAGAAGCTATATGTTAGTATGGTGAACAGAGGCGGAGTTTCCCATTGTTATCTTGTAACTTGCAGCTATGCAGGAAGAACTTTCAGGACAATGCCTTCACTCTGTGCGTCAAAGTGAGTCAATGGGCAGTGGCCATGAATACCTTGGAGTAGTTATCTGCAACTGTGGCTGTGTGAACACCAAGTACAGTTGGGTGCCATGTAGAGGTGGAACATCAGTGTGCCAAAAATTAACCATGCAGAGACATGCCCAAACTCAGAGTGCAGCTAGTTCTCATGGTTGTCATATTGCAGGGTTCCAGTGATCTTAGGGTAGGGTGACTTGATTTTTTCAAAGAATGGTGCCAGACTCCCCCTTTGCAGTTAGCAGTAGGAGGACTGTCATATTCCAGTTAAGCATTCTAGGCTGTTTAAGGGCTTTCATACTGGATGAAAAGTACTTAGATCAGCTTTATCCTGTCTTCTATAAGTCTATATTGTCATTTCACTATGTTAATGTATATGGTCTGTAAAGGGGACACCGATGGCAGGTCTAAGTGGGAGGCAGCAGTCATAGTTACATAGTTAGTCTGGTTGAAGAAAGACACATGTCCATCGAGTTCAACCTATAGAGATATGAAAAAAAAGAAAAGCCTAAACAGAATGCTATGCCCACAATTACCCCCTGTTGATCCAGAGGAAGGCAAAAAAACCTATAAAGCATAGTTCAATTTGTTCCGACAGGGGGGAAAAAATCCTTCCTGATCCCATAAGACAATCGGATATTCCCTGGATCAACAATCTCTGATGTTTAATATACCTATTAGAACTTAATATCCAGTAATATTCTGTGCATTTAGGAATACATCCAGATTTTTTTTTTAAACGATTAACTGAGCTAGCTAGAACTAGCTCCTGGGGGAGTCTGTTCCACATTTTCACAGCTCTAACTGTGAAGAATCCTTTCTGTATGCAAAGGTTAAACCTCTTTTCCTCCAGATGCAAAGAGTGCCCCCTTGTCCTTTGCAGTGACCTTAACGTGAATAATTTGGCACCAAGCTCACTATATGGACCATTTATGTATTTATACATGGTAATCATGTCCCCCCTTAATCACTTCTTCTCCAGAGAGAGCAAATTCAGGTCAGTTAATCTTTCCTTATAGCTGAGCTCCTTCATGCCTCTTATGAGTTTAGTCGCCCTTTGCTGCACTTTCTCCAGTTCCACAACATCCTTTTTGTGAACGGGTGCCTAAAACTGAACTGCATATTCCAGATTAGGTCTTACTAATGCTTTGTACAGGGGCAGGATGATGTCTCTATCTCTGGAGTCTAGACCCGTACAAGAAAGTATTTTGCAGTCATTAGTTGCCAAAGCTGCCAAAACTGACAAGCAGGAGTTTGTTATAACATAACATAATATAACATACATATCTGCAATTTGACGTTAAACCTGGTACAATAGCACAATCATAAAATGCTTGTCCTGACAGTGTATGTACTATATATTTAGATATTTAATTTCACCCTGTTTGCAATTCCATTGTTGTACAGTTAATGTCACTGATTTTCTCTGTGCTTGTCATCAAAATGCCATTATCCCGAGGGTGATCTGTAACATAATGGTTGTAATCTTGGTTGTGATGTTACTATGGTCAGTAATTGTGGACTGAGAGTTAAGAAAAGAGCAACAACATCAAAAGTCTTATTGTCTATTTCAGGAGACAGAGGTTTGTACTCGAGGAGTGGGCGGGTACAGCTGGCTCTGCCTCTAGATAGGCAGATCCAGCTGTCAGTCATGCAGCTGGGCGGATGCCGGGCACAATTGTCGGGATCCGCTTTAGCTGCGGCGTCTCAGTATACCGCGAGCAGCTGCTTGCGGTATACTGCGGCGTCTCAGTATACCGCGAGCTACAGCTCGCGGTATACTGAGCCTAGGGTGACGGGAGGACGCTAGTTTGTGTCCTCCCGTTACCCTAAGGAGAACTATGGGGGAAAGCCTTAACCCCATAGTTCTCCTTTAACACTAAAGCTGAATCTCCTAGACCCGAATGGCATTTGGCATCCGAAATTCCGAAATGCAATTCGGAAATTCGGATCCCGAATGCCATTCGGGTCTGGGAGCCATAGACATACACTGAGTGGCCAGAGTATTATGACCACCCCATCAGTACTTCGTTGGGCCACGAGATGACTCCACGAGAAGACTTTGTTGGGCCGCCTCGTGACTCCATGAGATGTTGAAAGGTGATGCGAGGAATCTGACATCACACTGTTGCCCTTCTGTTGTCTTGTACTAGTCTTGCCACTCTCCGTTCTGCCCTAACATTGACTAGTCGCTGACGGCCACAATTCGCACGTTCACACCCAGATTTTCGGCTGACAGTCCAGTCTTTAAACATTTTAACTAGGGATGCACAGATACTTTTCGAGTACCAGTGCAGATACTTGGCATTTTCATGAGAACTACCAGGGTTGCAGAAGTTGCAGCTGTGACCTGGCTCTAGCCCTCCACCACTGTCCTGAAATCATTAGTCTGTATTGTTTTAGAAAAACTGTCACATGACAATAAACAAAAATGTATCAGTACTCGTACTTGTAAGTACTCGGCAAGTACCAGTACTCGTACTCGCAAAACTGGTATCTGTGCATCAATTTATTTATATGTATAAAAACAAAATCGTACATTAAAACAGAGATGTACAAATCCCAGGAGCTCCTTGTGCTCCTTACAAATGACAGCTGCCTCCTAACTTTTGAATTTTTCTCTAGTGTAGTCTTGGAGCTCAAAAGTATCGGTACATGTACTCATACTTGTACCGAGTACTGTACTTGGTATCTGTGCAACCCTAATTTTAACAACAGCTGCTCTTGAACATTTATCGAATTCTGCTCTTTTGCTGATACTCGCTCCATGGCTTGAGCGCCAACAATCATCCCACGTTCAAAGGCTGTTAAATCGCGTTGTTTACCCATATCTTCAGAAAAAAATATCTTCTACTGTCGTGGTAAACAACCTGCTTCCCTATTTATAATGGTCTGGCCCTCTAGCAACTTCAGTGCAAAATTATAGCTAATTTGCCTACAAACGTCAGGTACAAACGTCATAATAATCTGGCCACTCAGTGTATATTACTAAAGCTGAGGCTCCCAGACCTGAATGGCATTCGGGAGCTCCCAAATGCAATTCAGAAATTCGGATCCCAAATGCCATTCAGGTCTAAGAGCCTCAGCTAAGTGTTATATGTATATACTGTATATGGCTCCCATGTTTGCCGTAATGTAAATTCACGTTTTGACCCATTCGGATGCATTAAACCGAAAAACAAATCTGATTGGCCAGAAAAGTCAAACGTCCGATTCAGTTTCGTTTGTGAATGAAATTCGGATTTGGACACATTTGGATGCATTGGGATTTGAAAATTCGGATGTGTCCGAATTTTGATTTGGAACTAAACGAATCGCACATGTCTACCCCCAAGTATTAATATAGCATTTCTGGAGATCTGTATTTTATGGATTACTGACCACCATGATTCCTAAAACAACTTTGTTGAAGGGGCTATTTTTAGCAATTTAAACATCTTTTTTTTTTTTTTTTGCAGGTCCACATTTGGGGTCTTGGCACACAGACTGTGTTTTAGACAGTGTGGATATTGTGACTTTCAAGTTCATAAATTGAATTTATTACCATTGTTGTGGAATTGGTCCTGTACAGGCTGCAGGTAGCCATGTCATAGCCTTTCAGGCATGTTGTGCATATGTGAATTATTGTGAGCTATACTGCCAACTATAGAGAACTGTGGACAGATAGTAGGAGTAGTGGCAGAATTTTGAGGCAACCGTTACACCAAAAACCCAGACAAGCATAAAGGAAAATTGATATTTCTAGTTTTAAAGACACTTAACCTTATACCATGTCTAATATCAGTCATACAATGTTTAAATCGTCTCTCTGTCACATTACCAAAGTTCCTGAAATAAGCTCACACTAAAATATTAATGCAAATACTTAACTCTCCTGTTGCTCGTGCCTATGAATATCATTCCTTTTTTAGGGTCAACCTTAATTAATGGTGTAACTAGGGCTTGCGGGTAAAGGGAATCACTGCTCCAGGGCCCATATGGTCAGAGAGCTAACCTCTTCTCCTCATTTGCTTTTCCTTTTCCGGTAACTGCTATTTGAGCCTCTAGTAGCCTTATAAACATTGAAAAAAGATGTATTTTTGGCAAAACCGTTTTAATAACAGCAACTCCCCCTCCCTTTCAGGACTAAACAAGACAAGATCTTTCTGGGAAACTATATGCCCTCTATGGCATATGCTGTTCCAGGACTCTTTGTTTTGCAGTTATGGCCATTTCAGTACTTTTCTATTAAATGCTACATCATCTTATTGTCTAGGTCAGAGGGAGTAACAGGTTGATCTTGTTGGACTTGGTAAGTTGTCAACAAACTAGACCACTATTAACATTGTGCCTGGGTAGTACTCAATAATTAAATACTCAAAAGTGATGGTTTTCCTATAAGTCTTGCAGATACATTTATGGCCTTCACATGCAGCAATTTTACTTGTAATATTTCATAAATGTCTTGAATTCAAACTCTGTGTGGCCTTATTACAAAAATAGTGCCTAAGAATCAAGACATCTAGTTAACTAATATTCATGAGTGCCAAATTCTACATTGTGTCTAAGTAGGCTAGCTACATGTGTGGCCATAAAGGACATTCCTTATGGTATTCTGTGCTCAGGCCACACTGTAGACTTGGCTGATATGTTGCCATCTTTCTAAATGAAATTCTGGTTTCTAGATTGGTATCACATTTTACTGGCTTGTTGGTATATTTTGGCAAATTGAAGCACAAAGTTAATTTCAGCATCGCTGCTCATAAAAGTGACTCCAAAAAGCAGAGCCCATGTGTAAAAACCACTACAGAACTTCATAATACCTATAACCCCTTTATGGCTATATATAAATACCAGTAAGAAAAACTTGTTTGTGTAAAGTTTTATGTGTTTAGTTTCTTTTTTTGTTACAAAGCGTGTAGGCATAGTGTAGAAGTTCTGTACTCCTATATATCTTATGAGGCTGAGCAGAGTGACAACATTGTATAACAAAGTGTGTTGCATTTCAAGTGATTGTATTTATCCCATCGCACTCCTGACCATTGAATCCTAGCGAGGTCCATGTTGGGTGCTGCAGTGACAAGCGGTTGCGCCGTGTCTAAGAACAATAAAGAGGAAGATCACCGCCACTCCAATTGTGATATCAATACGTCTTTTTATTGACGTGTGTTCAGGTTATCACAAAGCAAACAACATTTCGGGGCCACATGGGGTCCCTTCATCAAGCACACAATGTGATCACATTGTGTGACTGATGAAGGGTCCCCATGCAGCACCGAAGCGTGAGAACACTGTTATTTTGCGGCTCAGGTTGTATTTTATGCTTGTTCATATGTAGCATCCATCATATGGATGGATGACTCCATTGCTCAATGCATGTTCCAAGCAATATGCAGCAGAGTCAGATTGCAGTCTTAGGAAAGGTGCTCATTGCCCACATGCCACTTAAAGCAACCCTTTATCTAACTGCAGAAAACCAAGCTAAGACCACCCTGTAAAAGAAATAAAATATATACTTACCTTTTCTGCAGACAGTGTCTTAAGACTTATTTGTATTGCAGATCTATGGCTGTGGCTGGTATCCAAAACATGTCAGTGTGTTGACTATCTAGTCCCCTAACACAGCTCTGGCTTTTCCTGCCAGCCCGTATGTCCCTACTGTGTTCTGTCATGATATAGGGGCCCACAGGAGGATCTATAGCGTGGATGCTGGAATGCCTCTCAATACCAGTTCCTACAACACTCTGGGACCAGTGCACCACTAAAGGGCTTAGTGAAGATCAAGAATGACTTCTGTGCCTCTATCCCTAAGACACGTCCACTCTACAGAAAACCTCTCTTACAACCCATTTAAGCTGCCACAGATTTAAAATGTAGCTCCAACAAAAAACATTTAGCAGATGCAGACTACAGAACATAAAATCTACTGCAGGTTGCTGTACATTGGCTAAAATAGAAAAAGGATGTCTCAGGAATTGTGTTTTTCTTTCCTTCTGCTACTGGTCCCTCCCTTTCATGGTCTAGTCAAATAAGATCAAAGCTGTAAGCATCTGACACACTAAAACTAGAGGGGAACAAGGTTTTGACCATCTGGACAAGCCATTAGGGGAACCAATTGTCTGGGCACACTCCAAGGCTTAAACCTGTTATTCCTGGATCAAAGCCTTTAGGAATCTTGTTTTGTTTTTATGGAAAAAACGTATTTCATGCTCTGCTGTGGTTCATTAGTGGTTCTGTAAAATGTGTGATTCAGCAACTACCGTACTTTCCAGCTTCTCCTGTATAGCTAACATAAAGTATTGCGAAATCCAGGCCATATGTAGATAACCAGACATATGATATTTCAAATGTCTTTATGGTGTTAGAATTAGTTACAGGCTCTTTAGACTAGATTTAGAGGCCTGAAGGTATACCGTCTGTGTATATATAAAGATAGGGCATTGTAAAGGATTCTTTGATAACTGGCAAGAACTGTCAATCAAAGTTTATTTTAATGTTCAACAGTAAATAGGCAGAACTACAGATTACCAGCATCTTGTAATGTGCCACAGCTGTAATTCAATAGTAGGATTACTCCATTGATTACTCATAACTCATTGTAAAATTGCTATGTGCTATGAGTCAGGCATGACTTGGTCTCTTTTACATGGAAATTAGTATTCTTTATGTGTCCCGTTCTTCCCTAAATAAAACATGCTATATTGCAGTTTATTTGAAGGTGTCTTATGTCTTTATGTACAGGCACTATAACTGCCTATGGTGGGAAAACATCACACCTTTAGTCTTGTGCAGGGTTCTAATAGTAATTGTTTTGGGTCACTATCAGGGGTTTTGCTACACCTAGGCAACTGGGGTACATGAGCTGGGCCCTCTGCTTGGTGCCCCAGGCCCCAGACCACTATTCTAAGGGGCAATCTTTCTCCCTCTGATCATCAGTGCTGGGGTATTTCTGCCCCCATTGACCACCAATCAAAAGGGCAATCTTTCTCCAATGAAAACCAATGCAAGGTTTTTTGTTCCTCTCACTGACACCAATATAAGATGCAGTCTTCCTACCAGTGACATCCAATTATGGGAGCATTTTGAATCTAACTGACAACCAATGAAAGGGAGCATACTTCATCTCAGCGACCATGTAAGAAACAATCTTCTTCCAGCTGCACACCAATGTTAGGGGGCACTCTTCTGTTCATTGAGCACCAAAGTAAGGGGGTATGTTTCCTCTCAGTGACTACCTATGAGAGTGTCAGTATGTTACATACACCTGGCCTCTGTATTCTGTATACTATGCTGTACGTTACATACCACACCGGACTATTATCTGTTAGGAGTCATATGATAATGCTGTAATAAATATGTTTACCATCTAAATGTATATCCTTTATAAGTAACCTATCAGGATAGATGCACAGGAACAGTCTGCACAGATTTTGAGCTCCAAGACTTTCATTCTTTCCTTTGTTCCTTTGCTACATACTTACCATACTACATGCATTCTACACTGAAGCCTGTAGGGAAACAATGGCTGGCACCTAAAACAACAGTCTCTTCTAGTATTACCTCTTCTGCATATAATATTTGATTGTTTTACCAGTTGCAACCTGGCTTAAAATATTGTAACAGTTTGTAAATAGGTTTATAATGGATGATGACATTTTTTCTAATGTTAAGAAAAACATGTATGATACTGGCTGATAACCATGCAGAGAAAAAGCCATCTCTTTTCCTCTGCCACCCAAAGGCATTGGCCTACTGTGCAAAATAATACATCTGACCCTGGAGACCAACCAAAGATATGAGCACAAACTTTTGAAAGTGAGTCCTTAATAGCAGCTTCCATGTGTGTCCTGATGGGTTCTTTTTAAATTCTGTGAGATTTAAAAAACAGCTTTACTAAACTTTCATTGACCCATGACTCTACTTCTTTCCTGCAGCTGTCATTCTCTTCTAGTCGAGCTCTGAGGGTCTGTGCAGTTAATGACTGACAGCTAACTGAAGGGAAGAAAGTTTCCATAGCCCAAAATAAGGTAAGGACTGATACCTGCAGACGGTTAGGGTGCATTTAAAGTGATCAAAATGTATGGTATAATTTTTCTACCTTGAATTTAAAAGCTAGAGTTTGTACATATGTCTTTTTACAAGCTTCTTGCATCTTTTATGTGCCTAGCTCATCAAGGTTGAAAGGTTGGAAGGGGGGAGCACCAAGCCTCTTAATTTGCAAGAGATCATTCCGGACATATGCAGCTAAATTTACTAAATGAACCGAATTGGGTGAAGGGGATGATGAAAGGAATCAGTAGACTCTTTATAGTTCAAATAAGAACTCCTCTGCCTATGTGCTGGTGAGTGCAGTTATAAAATAGTAGTACATTTACAGAAGACAGCATTCGGCCAGCTATAGCATATTCTAGCTGTAGTATTTACTTGAGCATGATACAAGGGACAGAGCTGACACCCTTCTGCAAGGGACACAGAAGGGTGTCATTATTTGGGTGTGCCAGGGGGTAAGATGATGTCTAAATACAGTCCTGAGTATAGGGTTATTGCCTTGCGTGGTTTGATGTTGCACCAAGAAGCTAAAGATTAGTATAATTTACTATTTAGTCAGTTGACTTGTCTACAGCCAGTTATACCAAAAAATGGTGTGGTCTGTTATTTGGGGTTGGAGTTAGTTGGGGGAGGTGGCGTAGCATGGTTTTGGTGCAGAAAGGAACCTATGGCGTGCCCTAGTCATGATCTTTAGGTGGATTGGAGCTACACTCCATGCTGTAAGACACTAAGTGCCAATATTTAACCATAGAGATTATTGCTCTCTATGGCAAACACAGGATCTCACTGCCAGATGTCCTCATTTAAATTAATTAGGAGTAATCAACTACCAATTGAATACATGAAAAATGTTAGTTTGTTTAATTTAGTTGTTCAGATCCTGTTGAAGGCTGTTTACCTTTAAGACCAAGTTTTATGTTATACCCTTATCCAGGTTGTAACACAAAACATGGTCATATCGAAATTGAAATCCACATTGACATGGCACAATGGGTCTGGAGTCCCCTATCTTCTAGACTGCAGAGCGGGAGGTTCCTTCTTTAGATGTCCACACTGCTTGAGTTATGTGGATGCTTTCTATTGGCTTTCAGGCCTCAGAAGACACTGTGACAAAATGACATCATGACTATGGGACCAGACTGTGGCGAGCACAGACTTCAGCACTCAATCACTGGTCTCCACTGCAGAGGAAGCACCAGTGACGGTGACAAGCAAAAAAAAGAGTTTCTATGTTTTGATTAAAATAAACAATGTATGAAAATGAGGAAGTCGGGTGTGGGTGGGTTTGTATTTGCCTGGAGATGGGCTGCATTTTGGAGCTCAAACATTTTATCATCCTCCCTCTATCTAAATATTAAAAGGTGTTCCTCTATGATTGATGTTCAAGAACATAAGAAAGATTACTCTTTGTTATATTTCCAGTGCTAAAACATAAAAACTTCACTTTACTCCTAATCTGCACATTTCTTTGGGGTCAGTGACTCAGAAAACATTGAATCCACTGGCTCAGCATGACAGGCGGAAGCTGTCGTTAACCATAAAGACAGGTCAGCAAAGGCATCCTCTATATATCTGTCTGTGCAGGCTTTCATTGTACATGACTTTTATCATGTACTGAATAAAAGCCAACTGGATCCTGATAGGCTGCTGTGAGCAACACCTCCACTATTCTGCTTTATATTTTCTTTAATCCTCCCAAATTGACAAAGCTGAACAAGTCGGGAAGAGAGCAACACTAGCCAGAGGGAGGATTTCTATACGTCCATAGAAGAAGAAACACAGAATTCCCTCCTCGGGTTGCTGAGCAGACAGTGTTCTATTTAGTGTTAAACTGAGGTCAGCCGGTACATAGAATAGCTGAACGTTGTAACAATATACACTTGCATTTTCACATTGTCTCTACAGGTGTTTTTAATGAAAGCTGAACTTTTTTAAATTTCTCTTCAAATCTTTATTTGTAACATGAAGACAGTATAACAAGTAATTTTCTCTGTGTATCACACTAAGGACTTCATTTGTAAAAGTTATACTTTGATTGGATGCCATTCACATGGCACTGGATGAAACTAGGCACAATATTCATCAGCACAATTTAGGGGAGCTAGTGCCGTGTGAACTGCTATACGCCAAGTTGAACTTTAATAGATGAAGTCCTTGATGAAACCCATAATTAGGGAATTGTTTGCTTTTCTAATTTAAGGCTTCATGCACACAGCGATCACAGCTATGGCTGGTGATTCCTGTGGCAAATACCCTGCAGATTCTTGCAGCAAGAGTCCCAGGTGTGTTCACACAGATGCAGCCCCTGTGCCTTTTCAAGTGGATGAAAGGCGGACAGTAGCTGCATCTATCTGCAACTGTCTGCATGCAACTGTACATGGAACGATTACCTATGGAACGGGAGAGATGCCTGCAGAGAGATTGTGTCCAGGGACAAGCATCTCTCCCAATCAACAGGTAATCGTTCTGTATACAAATACATGCGGACAGCCACTGACAGATGCGGTGGATGTCAGTTTTTCACTAAAGTGACACTAAACTCAGATGTTAAACCTTAAAAATACAATCAAGTACCTGAACTATTAACAAAAATGTATCTTTTTTCCAAGCTCACTCCTGTGATGGACTACAATCTCATGTTTAGTTAACAAATTTGTGTTAAGATTGTAGTCCATCACAGGAGTGGGCTTGGATCGGTGGCTATTTTACAACACACACAGGGACCATGGGGAAAAACAGTAGCCACCCTGCAGAAGGACAGTGTAGCACCAATTCAGAGATGATTTGAGGATCTACAGATGAGTGAAACACAAAAAAGCTACTTATTGTTAATAGTTGGGGTACTTGAATGCATTTTTAAGATTTAACTCCTGAGTTTATCGTCACTTTAACTTGAACAGGTACAGTGGCCACATATGTACTGACGCACCTGGATTCCTCCCGCAAGAATACACAGGTTCTTGTTGCAGGAATTCCCAGCCGCAGCTTCGATTGACATGTGCATGAAGGCCTAATAGTGAGAAAAAATAAGTCAAGGCAACTGGACTTGCTGTATTTTTCTTGAAGACGTTTCACACTCAAGAAAAATACAGTTGCCCTGACTTATTTTTTACAGATATACCCTGACCTGGATGAATAAGAACCTTCACAGACAGTAAGGAAGCTATATTTGCCAAACTGGGCATGGGAAAAAAAACATGTTTTGATTCTTAGCTCCTCTTTTATAAAACACGCAGTGACAAAAAATAAACTTAAATCAAGATCAATACTTTTTCACAACACTGCAACACACAGTATTGCAGTACTACACAATGCACTCACTGCAGTGTGCAGCTGCCGAGATGTGTATTAGGGTGCCATTCCATAAATGGCAATGCAATGCACCAATTCAGAGTACCACATGCTAGGTAAACTGTGCGATAGCGTGTGCTAAACTCACAGTAACATGCACTTAGCGCAATGCTATAGCATGAACAGACCCTTAAAATCACTAAATACCCCTAGATAATAAAATAAAAGTCACCAATTAGACAATAATAATACATTTACACAGCTGCCCTCTAATAGGGCAGACCCAGGTCTTATGCACTATCCTCACCCTTCAAAACAGTATAAATAGCTAGTGAATAAACAAAATAAAACTGCAACAAAACATCATGATCAATAATATTTCATAAGCTTGTGTTAAATAATTGTATAGATCAATATAGAATGATTCTGTATTACCCATCTAAAAAACAGTTACATATTTGTTAGTTAATATATAAATGATACATAATAACATAAAATGCAAAACAGAGAAATAGATAAAAGGAGAATTAAACCTAAGGGAAAATAAAACTGAAGTGCATGCAGAGATAGAGAAGAAACAAGAAGAGTGGGTAAGAAAAACTATTAAACAAGATGGAAAAATGTAGCGGTTGGGTACTACGCTTAGGGGATATATCTGGGGAAGAGTACTGCGTAGGATTGATCCTATGCAATACGCGGTACGACCATCACTTTGTCAGGGGCCATGGACCCTACTGCATATTGCACGTCATCATGGATTTTTCCGCTTAATTACTAAACCCAAAGGACTTCATATCCCATAGAGTAACAAAGATGTGGCTTATGTCCATTATTTTCCAAAGTTTGCATTGACTTAATGGTGGGAACCTAATGTGGGAAAATATGCTTAATGCAAATCGGTTCCTCCAAAACACTGATATTTTTCCATCACTGAGTAAATGGTCCTTCCAAATAGTTTTGCTGCCATATACCGTTATCTTGTCGGTCTCAAAGCGTCTCACTTTTTTGCTGTTAAAATGTTGGTTGCTGAGCAGCACGAGAAAATGCACCATAAACGCACCATAAAAATAGCTGAAGTAATAGAGTAATTAGTGTTTCTGCAAACAGCCAGGTAATCCCTTGTGTTCCACCTTATTGGAAATGTACTCACACATTTCAGAATGCTAATACTGTATGTCTTATTCATAGAATCCTGTGGTTGCTATGGCACGGTCTCACTATTAAGGTTTTAAGTCTGTAAACAGAGTGAATTTCTGGAGACGTAAATCAGGGTTGTGTTACGTGACTTGAGGGCAAGAGTTTCAATGTAGTACTTTGTATAGTTTTTATTAGAAAAGTCACAGAACCTCACGATGAACATGTTCATTTACAATCTGCCAATTCAAAGCTGAAATAAGATTAGAGATTGATCAAAAGGGACAGCACTCTGACCAATATTATTTACTGGTTTGAAAAGTGTGAAAATAAATGAAAATAATCCTAACAAAATAAAACTAACCCAGCAACTACGTCTAAAGATTGGTAAGCTGCAATATATAAAATGTTTGCTTAGGTGCGTACAAATAAAGTTATACCCACCCGATGCTCTTAGACCAGTTCCTGTAGAATCTCCCCTTCTCTGCTGCAATGGTCTAACCGGAACTGGAGTAGCAGCCAGCCAGCTCCGCAGTCCGGGTGAGTATAACTTTTTTTTTAGCACCCAGACAAATATGAGCACTTAACCCTTGCAGGGTGGGGATAGCAAGGGTTGAGAAAATGTTTGCATGAAGTTCTGCTTTAACTTTATTATATTCACCATATTCAGGGTGTAACGTCAAACAAAGTCACATTGCCTGCCCTCACCACCATTCTTGCGGTTTTTTAATCTGGCATGGCTGTGTGGACCTGTTGTCCATTCACAGATCCTTTGGCTGGGACTGTGATTGGCTAATCTACCATGGCAGAGGGACTTGTGGATCTCAATTGAATACAAGTGCATTTCCAACCCTGTAACTGAAAGTCCATACCATGGGATTCACAAGGATTGGGAGGAACAGTCTGCAGGAGCTAGAGCATTGCACCAGTGATCCACTGTTGCTTTACTGGCTCCAATGCAAAAAAATAATACATTCACATTTTTCTTTTCTGAATATAGGTGTGCATTTTAAAAAATCTTTTAAGGCCTTATTCAGACGGACGTACACGTCCGCGTGGTGTGGACACCCACAAACCTTCTGATCCTGGGAAGGACAGGTGCTCTTTGTAATTGCAACCATCAGCAGGTTCTTCCTTATGGGAGGACGCATCTGTACGCTGCCATCTGCACACCCGAACTTGCACATCCGTGTGGGTCCGCACTTGAACATACACTGCCTGCGTCCAAGTGCGAGATTGGCCCGTTTACGGGCATGCACACCGCACTGACATATGCGTCACGCCTGAATGAGATGAGGCCTAAAGGTGGACTTAGCCTCTAAACACCTCTGTAATCTTTGCATAAAAGCAAAACTATTCTTGTGGAAGGTGAGGTACATATGATCACACTCTTTCCAATTCACAACACTAAAGAGCCAATCCAAAAAACCCTGTTCAGCATCGGTGTCTGTGTACCAGATGAAGCAAAAAAAAGATGGAAACTAGTTAACACTATTTTTGCTACTATATGGTGCCCCTGGATAGCCTTTAAAGCTACTCCTCTATATCTGCAATTGGCCGGGTAACTAACTAATGACCACACTGGTATACCTAGACTAATGTACATGGAGTACCAGAAATTGTATAACCTACAGAGAGAGTCGCTTACAAAAAGGTAACATAGCCCAGATATATGGGCTTCCACACGAATATATGCACAAGATACCTCCCCTTTTTT